>NW_028318520.1:0-85000 GCF_062004578.1 Staurois parvus
TGGGAGAGAGAGATACAAGATGGAGAGGTTTGGAGCAAAATGGATGACCACGTCCATCTTTGTGTGCATGATTGCTACAGGCTTTGAGTTCTGCTGGCCCTGATGAAGGACGGTTTTAAGCCCCCAAAGTGTTGGTTTTATCTTCTGCTCTTTTATTGAGGATAATAAACGTTTAACTGGACTCGTTACGTACTTGTGGTGCTCTTTTACACTCATGGGGACCCCTAGGGACACCCCGATTGCTGCCTCTGAAATCTGGGGACGAAACCTAACATTACCGACCTTTGTGGTGCTGCGGCACATCCTCTGTGAAGGGGTTTCCCGGTGAAATGTCTGAGCCCCCACACTGCTCTGAAGATGGTGGGATTGTCCGTTGTTTATAACTCATCTCTTGTTTCCAGCGTTCACCATCCACGAGGAATAGAAATGGCGGCACAGAAAGTTCCACAAAGTCAGAACACACTCCGAGTCAGTCCCTCGCTTTTCAAAAAGTCAGAAGTCTCACAGCAGCAACAGGTAACTCGCAAATACTGTCTGTGTGAAAAGGATGTGTGTGTTCACAGGACAACGGTCTGTTCTGACCCCTCCAGCACCGACCCCCCTCCACACGGACCCCTCAGCACTAAAGCCCCCAGAAACAGACCCCTCAGTACAGTCTGACCCACCCCTGCCCTCAACACAGACTGCTCAGCAGTAACTCCTCCCTATTACAGAGACCCCTCAGTACAGGGTGTCCCCCCCAGCACAAATCCCTCAGTACAATTGAACCCCCTCAAGCACAGTCCGACCCCTCCCTTAACACAGACCCCTCAATACTAATGCCCCCCAGCACAGACCACTCAGTACAGTCCGACCCCTCCCTTAACACAGACCCCTCAATACTAATGCCCCCCCAGCACAGACCACTCAGTACAATTGAACCCCTCAAGCACAGTCCGACCCCTCCCTTAACACAGACCCCTCAATACTAATGCCCCCCCAGCACAGACCCCTCAGTACAATTGAAACCCTCCAGCACAGTCCGACCCCTCCCTTAACACAGACCCCTCAATACTAATGCCCCCCAGCACAGACCACTCAGTACAATTGAACCCCTCAAGCACAGTCCGACCCCTCCCTTAACACAGACCCCTCAATACTAATGCCCCCCCCAGCACAGACCACTCAGTACAATGGAACCCCTCAAGCACAGTCCGACCCCTCCTGCCAGTACAGACCGACCCCTCCCTTAACGCAGACCCCTTAATACTAATGCCCTCCCCCCCAGCACAGACCCTTCAGCACAACTGAACCCCTCAAGCACAGTCCGACCCCTCCTGCCAGTACAGACTGACCCCTCCCTTAATGCAGACCCCTTAATGGTGAACAGAAGTAAAATGGGGCGCACTCTTCATGCATTGACGTAGTAAACCAAGAATTTATTACAAAGCATAAAAATGCACACTCCCAAACCAGAGCTCTGATGAAGGGAGGTCGTCTCCTGAAACGCGTTAGCTTACCTCACTAAGGGTCTATTGTCACTTTGGACTGTCATTATGGACTCTCCTTGTCTGTTTTTATCCCCCTTCGGTTTGGGAGTATACATTTTTATGCTTTGTAATAAATTCTTGGTTTACTATGTTAATTCATGAAGAGAGTGCGCCCTGTTTAGCTTTTGTTCACCAGTATGTATCAAGATTTCCCGATCTTTAAGGGCTGCACCTCTACGAATGACAGTTTCAGTGTTCCTAGTCTGCATGAAGATTTGAGCGCTGGTTTCGTTTGTTCATTTAGACCCCTTAATACTAATGCCCCCCCCAGCACAGACCCCTCAGTACAATTGATCCTCTCAAGCACAGTCCGACCCCTCCTGCCAGTACAGACCAACCCCTCCCTCAACACAGACCCCTCAATACTAATGCCCCCCCCCCCCAGCACAGACCCCTCAGTACAGTTGGACCTTCCCAACACAGTCTGACCCCTTCCCCTGATACAGACCTTTCAGTTGTACAGACTGACCCCCTCCGCCCAATACGGACCCCTCAGCGCTAATACCCCCCCATCCTCCAGCTCAGATCCATCAGTACAGAAGTCTGCCCCCTCGACACAATCCATCCTGTCCCCCCCCAACACAGAGCCCTCAATACAGTCTGACCTCCCCAACACAGTCCATCCCCCCCACCCAGCACAGACCCCTCAGTACAGTCTGACCCCCCCCCCCCATACAGATCACTCACTACAGACCGACACCTTCCCCCAAATACAGACCCCTCAGTGCTAATGCCCCCTGTCCTCCAGCTCAGACCCCTCAGTACCGTCTGACCACCCTCCCCCCCCCCTCCCAACACAGGCCCCTCAGTACAGTTTGACCTCCCCAGCACAGACCCCCTTAGTGCACAGTCTGACCACACAGCACAGTCTGTCTTCTCCCCCCCCCCCCCCAACACATCCCTGAGTACAGACTGACCCCTCCCCCCCCCAGCAAAGACCCCTCAGTACAGTTGGACCTCCCAACACTGTCTGACCCCTCCTCCTGTTACAGACCTTTTTAGTACAGACCGATCCCTTCCCCCCCCAATACAGACCCCTCAGTACTAATGCCCCCCATCCTCCAGCTCAGACCCCTCAGTACAGTAGCCTGACTACCCCCCCAACACAGATCCCTCAGTACAGTCTGACACCCAGCACAGTCTATCCCCCCCCAACACAGATCACTCACTACATACAGACCCCTTCCCCCAAATACAGACCCCCTCAGTATTAATGCCCCCCATCCTCCAACTCAGACCCCTCAGTACAGTAGTCTAACTACCCCCCCAGCACAGATCCCTCAGTACAATTGATCCTCTCAAGCACAGTCCGACCCCTCCTGCCAGTACAGACCAACCCCTCCCTCAACACAGACCCCTCAATACTAATGCCCCCCCCTCCCAGCACAGACCCCTCAGTACAGTTGGACCTTCCCAACACAGTCTGACCCCTTCCCCTGATACAGACCTTTCAGTTGTACAGACTGACCCCCTCCGCCCAGTACGGACCCCTCAGCGCTAATACCCCCCCATCCTCCAGCTCAGATCCATCAGTACAGAAGTCTGCCCCCTCGACACAATCCATCCTGTCCCCCCCCCAACACAGAGCCCTCAGTACAGTCTGACCTCCCCAACACAGTCCATCCCCCCCACCCAGCACAGACCCCTCAGTACAGTCTGACCCCCAGCACAGTCTGACCCCCCCCCAATACAGATCACTCACTACAGACCGACACCTTCCCCCAAATACAGACCCCTCAGTGCTAATGCCCCCTGTCCTCCAGCTCAGACCCCTCAGTACCGTCTGACCACCCTCCCCCCCCCTCCCAACACAGGCCCCTCAGTACAGTTTGACCTCCCCAGCACAGACCCCCTTAGTGCACAGTCTGACCACCCAGCACAGTCTGTCTTCTTCCCCCCCCCCCAACACATCCCTGAGTACAGACTGACCCCTCCCCCCCCAGCAAAGACCCCTCAGTACAGTTGGACCTCCCAACACTGTCTGACCCCTCCTCCTGTTACAGACCTTTTTAGTACAGACCGATCCCTTCCCCCCCCCAATACAGACCCCTCAGTACTAATGCCCCCCATCCTCCAGCTCAGACCCCTCAGTACAGTAGTCTGACTACCCCCCCAACACAGATCCCTCAGTACAGTCTGACACCCAGCACAGTCTATCCCCCCCCAACACAGATAACTCACTACATACAGACCCCTTCCCCCAAATACAGACCCCCTCAGTATTAATGCCCCCCATCCTCCAACTCAGACCCCTCAGTACAGTAGTCTAACTACCCCCCCAACACAGATCCCTCAGTACAGTCTGACACCCAGCACAGTCTATCCCACCCCAACACAGATCACTCACTACATACAGACCCCTTCCCCCAAATACAGACCCCTCAGTACTAATGCCTCCTGTCTTCCAGCTCAGACCCCTCAGTACCATCTGACCACCCGCCCCAACACAGACCCCTCAGTACAGTCTGACCACACAGCACAGTCTGTTCTCCCCCCCCCCCCAACACATCCCTGAGTACATAACGACCCCTTCTCCCCTAGCAAAGACCCCTCAATACAGATGGAGCTTCCAACACTGTCTAACCCCCTCCCCCTGTTACAGACCTTTTTAGTACAGACTGACCCCTTCCCCCCAATACAGACCCCTCAGTACTAATGCCCCCCATCCTCCAGCTCAGACCCCTCAGTACAGTATTCTGACTACCCCCGTAACATAATCCATCCCCCCCCAACACAGACCCCTAACAACAGTCTGACCTCCCCAGCATAGTCCTAACCCCCCCCAGCACAGACCCCTCAGTACAGTCTGACCCCCCAGCACAGTCTATCCCCTCCCACCTCAAACACAAATCCCTCAGTGTGGACCGATCCCTTCCCCCCAACACAGACCCCTCACCTCACCTGTGTTCTGTTCTGTATAGTAATGTATATGGTGGACTTTGTACTCCTGTAGAGTTCTAATTAAAGAATAATTATGTGCAAAAAAAAAAAAGTTTTGTGTTTGCAGGACATTCGTCCGTCTGTATTTTATTGCATTAGACTTTCCCGTTCAGAGGATACGCTATTAGGGCTTCAAACTGGCAGGCGGCCGGCCCACCGGAATTCTAACATTAGCCTGGCAAGGCTGTACACATGTTGTGGCCGTGATGCTTTGCGCCTGCGGCAGTGTTCACTCCGGCAGAGTTTGACAAGTGGCAGCGCCTGCCTAACTTGCCCATTGAGATCAGTGGGGCTGCACTGCATCCGTGAGCCAAATGCTTGGCTCGTAGTTGCGGTCCGGTCTCGCAACCTAAAATTGTAGTTAGACCAATAAAATAAAAAAGTAACAACTCCGGTATCACCCTCTAAATGCCTGTTAGCTACTGCAATCTGCAAGGCAATCCGCCTCGGATCACTTTTCAGAAGGCAGTAAACGCTACTGTATGTCTGAGAGGTCTCTAAGTGTAATGCGGCAGCTGATGTCTTGTTTGCCATTGGAATCCCTCTATTATTTTGTACACTGATACTGATGAGTATATCTTGTTTGAATTTAAATGCACAGAGGGAATCTTGTATTTGGAATCTATTATAATGCAGTGGCACATACCTAGCACAGTCCAACCCCTCCCCCCATGCAGATCCCTCAGTACGGACCGATTTCCCCCCCCCCCCCCCAAACCCTGACACAAGACCAAATCCCCCTAACACAGACCCCTGAGTACTAACGCCCCCACCACCACAGACCCCTCAATACAGTAAAATGCCCCCCAGCACAGACTGACCCCTCCCAACACAGACACCTTAGTAAAAACTGACCCCCTCTAACACAAACCCCTCAGTACAGGCAGCCAACCCCCAGTGCAGAGCAACTAGACCCCTCAATACAGTCTGACCCCCCCCCCAGCATAGTCCAACTCCTCCCCCCAATACAAATCACTTAGTACAGACCAACCCTCCCCAACACTGACCCCTCAGTACAGGCAACCAACCCCCAGTGCAGAGCAACCCCCCCCCCCAGCACAGGCCCTTTAGTTCTAAAACCCTCCCCCAGCAGAGACCCCTGAATACAGTCTGACCCCCCCTCCCTCCAGCATAGTCCCAACTCCTCCCCCCAATACAGATCACGCAGTACAGGCCAACCCTCCCTAACACAGACCCCTCAGTACAGGCAGCCAACCCCCAGTTTAACCATCCCTCCCATTACAGGCCGACTCCCACATCACAGTCCACTCCATACTAATGTCCTCCCCAGCATAAATCCCCCAGAATAAACAGACTCCCCCCAACATTCCTAAACCTCCCCTCTCCCAGCCCTCGTTACCTAGTATAGACATCCCCATTCCCCAAAATACAGACCCTCAGTACAGACGCCCCTCCAACCCTCCCCCCTCCCAAAGTACAGATCCTCAGTACAGACACCCCCCCCCCCACCAAGTACAAACCCTCAGTACATACAGCCCCTCATAACTCCCCTCTCCCCAAGTTAAGAACCTCAGTACAAACATACCTTATAAGCCCTTCTCAAGTATAGACGCTCAGTAGAGACATTGCCCCCCCTTCCCCCAGTGCAGACCATCAGTGCATACATCCCCCATACACAACCTTAAGTACAAACCCTCATTACAAATCTCTCCCTCACCAGACAGACAAATGTCCAGTCAATGTTTGCCATGAAAATCACACAGTGGATCTTTTATAGCTAGACCCCTAAATCTCAAATCTCCCTTTTAACCTTCAAAACTAAAAATCCCTCATGTAAATTTTACTTCTTGTTTCCATACCTACCTCTCCAGCACTGGATTCCTCCGCTCCAAAGATCAATCCTTTCTGCAGCTCTAACTTGATCTCTCCCAGGAACCTTCTCTACAGTCCCAAAAGTCCAAGGCTTTCTTGGTGGACCAAACTGGAGTTTGTGGCAAAGTTGATGATACAAACACAGTTTCTGATCACAATCAAGATCTGTTCATAACTCTGAAGCACTTGTTGTTTCCAAATGGACTTTTGAGTTGTAGTGAAGAGTAACGGTCAGGAACAGCAAGATGGTGAAGGTATGGAACAGAGAAGAAGTCAAAACTCTTCCTGTGGAATACAGCCACTGTCTCATTCCTTGGTCAGGAACGGCAAGATGGTGAAGGTATGGAACAGAGAAGAAGTCAAAACTCTTCCTGTGGAATACAGCCACTGTCTCATTCCTTGCTCAAGAGTGAAGAAGATTCATGTGAGATGCAAGACTGTGGTAGAATCTCAAAGGATAAGTCAACTCCGACTGAAAACCTTTTTACTTACCTTTCATTGATGAATTTGATCATTTTTTATAGCTAGACCCCTAAATCTCAAATCTCCCTTTAACCTTCAAAACTAAAAGTCCCTCATTTAAATATTACTTCTTGTTTGCATACTTACCTCTCCAGCACTGGAATCCTCAGCTCCAAAGATCAATCCTTTCTGCAGCTCTAACTCCATCTCTCCCAGGAACCTTCTCTACAGTCCCAAAAGTCCAAGGCTTTCTTGGTGGACCAAACTGGAGTTTGTGGCAAAGTTGATGATACGAACACAGTTTCTGATCACAGTCAAGATCTCTTCATAACTCTGAAGCACTTGTTGTTTCCAAATGGACTTTTGAGTTGTAGTGAAGAGTAACGGTCAGGAACAGCAAGATGGTGAAGGTATGGAACAGAGAAGAAGTCAAAACTCTTCCTGTGGAATACAGCCACTGTCTCATTCCTTGGTCAGGAACAGCAAGATGGTGAAGGTATGGAACAGAGAAGAAGTCAAAACTCTGCCTGTAGAATACAGCCGCTGTCTCATTCCTTGGTCAGGAACAGCAAGATGGTGAAGGTATGGAACAGAGAAGAAGTCAAAACTCTTCCTGTGGAATACAGCCACTGTCTCATTCCTTCGTCAGGAACGGCAAGATGAAGGCATGGAACAGAGAAGAAGTCAAAACTCTTCCTGTGGAATACAGCCACTGTCTCATTCCTTCGTCAGGAACGGCAAGATGGTGAAGGTATGGAACAGAGAAGAAGTCAAAACTCTGCCTGTGGAATACAGCCACTGTCTCATTCCTTCGTCAGGAACGGCAAGATGGTGAAGGCATGGAACAGAGAAGAAGTCAAAACTCTTCCTGTGGAATACAGCCACTGTCTCATTCCTTGCTCAAGAGTAAAGAAGATTCATGTGAGTTGCAAGACTGTGGTAGAATCTCAAAGGATAAGTCAACTCAGACTGAAAACCTTTTTACTTACCTTTAATTGATGACTTTGATCATCTTTTATAGCTAGACCCCTAAATCTCAAATTTCCCTTTAACCCTCAAAACTAAAAATCCCTCATGTAAATTTTACTTCTTGTTTGCATACTTACCTCTCCAGCACTGGAATCCTCAGCTCCAAAGATCAATCCTTTCTGCAGCTCTAACTCTATCTCCCCCAGGAACCTTCTCTACAGTACCAAATGTAACAGTAACTCTTCCTGCATCCTTTACACTAACTCTCATACTAGGTTTGCTAGTAACCCTAACACTGATCTTCATGTAACCCCAACAATGGAAAGAACGCAAGCTCTACTGCCTTAAGAAACAGATGGGAGTGGAGAACCAGTGCACAGGGTAGAGTGTTCACTTCAGGATATGTAGTAATATAGACAGCAACTCGGTCACTTCTTCATAAATAATCTTTATTAGCACACAATGGGAATTATAAGATCCATAAAATCTAACGCGTTTCGGCCACAGCCTTCCTCATTGCCTTCCATATTCTATGAGGAAGGCTGTGGCCGAAACGCATTAGGTTTTATGGATCTTATAATTCCCATTGTGTACTAATATAATTAATGCGTTTCAGCCACAGCCTTCCTCATTGCATACCATATGCTATGAGGAAGGCTGTGGCCGAAACGCGTTCGTTTTTATGGATCTTATAATTCCCATTGTGTGCTAATAAAGATTATTTACGAAGAAGTGACCGAGTTGCCGGCTATATTACTACATAATCCTAATACTAACCCTCCCATAACCCTTGACATGGAAAAATAAACCATCATTTAATAATCATTATTGAAGTAAGACTTGAGGTGCAATGCAGTTAATTTTGACCTTGAAATGCCCATAAGGACACCTACCCAGAGCTCCTCTTTTCCACCCAGGCATCATTTGTTTTTCTGCTGCTTACAGTGGTCTTGTTCTCAGTAATCTGTTCTGAGAATAGGAGTCACTGAGCCATGTGAATATGCAGACCAAGTATTTCTAATCCCACCTGCTCTAAACTCTTTGATGTCTCACGCAGGCAAAGTAGCTTGCCATCAAATCTTGTAATTTATTTGTTGCCTTCATTTACAATTTAACAAAATAAAGTTCTGTATTTAAAGCTATCGTTCCCTAAAAGAACTCCACACAATACTATAAAATACTCTTCCATTGTAATATCTTAATGCTTCTTTGTCTAGAATCTGGATGAAGAGGAGTTGAGGGAGGAGGATCTTGAATATCTACATCTTCTGGAAAATTCTGTCTTGAATACTAAAAACAAAACAAGGGAACGCAAGAACAAAGAATCAAAGAAACACAAGAAATCTAAATTTGCTTCTGAGGATTCATTAAGATCTCCCAAACTTGAAATAGTTGATGTCAGCCCTGTAAGCGAATCCTCCTTTAAAAGCAGCTCATCCAAGAAGAAAAGGTCTCAGTTGGAATTTTCAGAGAATGTTCTTCCACAAGAAGACCGCCATTCTAACAAAATACTTGTCCTATCTTCCATCAAGGTGAAGAAACAAAAGAAAAAAAAACATGAAGTTCATTTTGACTCATTAGGATCTCCAATACCATGCAAAGACATAGAGAATGTCAATCTTTTGAGTGGTTCCTCCATTAAAAGTAGCTCATCCAAGAAGAAGGGTAAAAGATCTGCACTGGAATGTTTGGAGAACTTTCTGCCACAGCAAAATGGCCAGTCTGACAAAATGACAGACATACCTTCTGTCAAGGTGAAGAATGAAAAGAAGAAACATCGGGAAGTTCATTTTGAATCACTGCTTCCTAATAATTGTTCTCTGTTGGAGAAACAACCTACTCCAGAAGAGCGGTCCTACCGAAAGAAATTAAAGCGTCACCAACGAGCAGAATCATTGAGGTGTTCATTGTCTTCTCCACATAATCTACCCAAGGGTTTCTTGGTGGATCAAACTGGAGTTTGTGGCAAAGTTGATGATACAAACACAGTTTCTGATCACAGTCAAGATCTGTTCATAACTCAGAAGCACTTGTTCTTTCCAAATGGACTTTTGAGTTGTAGTGAAGAGTCACCACCTCTTGGTCAGGAACGGCAAGATGGTGAAGGCATGGAACAGAGAATAAGTCAAAACTCTTCCTTTGGAATACAGCCGCTGTCTCATTCCTTGCTCAAGAGTGAAGAAGATTCATTTGAGATGCAAGACTGTGGTAGAATCTCAAAGGATAAGTCAACTCAGACTGACAACCTTTTTACTTACCTTTCATTGATGACTTTCCTGAAGAAACTCAAGGTGTTGGAGGCCTGCTCCGAGAAGCCTCTTGATCTTCGCCTGCAGTCTCGAACCAGAGCTATCAACTCACGCAGAGGTCTTGTCAATGACGATGAGGTTATTATAATCGGGTCTTCTCCAGATATCAAAGCCTCAGGAAAGACTATCAAGAGGGAAATCATGGTGAGCCCACCACAGCCTTTCGACAATTCAAAGTTTGTTCAGACCATCCTAAATTCATCATATT
Source organism: Staurois parvus (assembly GCF_062004578.1). Lineage (NCBI taxonomy): Eukaryota > Metazoa > Chordata > Amphibia > Anura > Ranidae > Staurois > Staurois parvus. Next base: position 10,251 of record NW_028318520.1, read on the forward strand.
ATTTTAAAGGTAAAGGAGAGCATGACCAACTGACTGCTATCACACCGTTGCTCAAGATGAAGAAAAAGCCCAAGAAAAAAAGCAAAAAATCTGCTAGATCATAATGGATATTGAAGGTGTCCTCTAACCTTTGGCATACATTTACATGTGTTATCCTCTAGAGAATGATATTGTCTCTTAAGGTTTTTCAGTATTTCAGAATACCTACCAGTATTATTAATTCAAGGAAACTTTACCGAATGTAAAGGTGGATACTATATCCTCTGCTTTGTAATAAATAAAAATCTTTGGAATAAAGAACCTTTACCTAAAGGAAATCTCAGTTTAAACAGAGGTTCCTTATCCTTTTTTTTTAATGCATTTTTGGGCAACTGTAAGAGAAATGACATCACAGGAAGATATAAATTGTCTAATGTCGATTATAATACAAGCTTGTATTATGTTTGGCAAGAGACAGATCTTGCCTCCACCTGACAGTGCTCAGGACTGGTGATTGGCTGTTCAGGAACATCAGAGGTGTTACATTTCTGTATAAATGAATGTTTACCTGTTGTGGTGCATTGGGACAGCCAATTACAGGTTCAGTTTAAAGTGCAAATTCATAAAAATGGTATGTGGACATAAGAGAAATGTGGACGATAGTCATTGTGAAGGTTTTTGATAATTTTGAGAAGTCTTATACTGTACTTATTAAACCAGGCCCATCCACGCTAAGCCCACCTTGTATTTATTTTGCCTCATAGCAGCCTGAAGTCTCCACTGCTATGGCTGAATCCTGGACCATTCTTATTGGTCATAGTACTGATAGTTTTGGACATTGTCAAACTTTGCCCACTCCCTACCTCCTCCCTATTGCCCCATTGCTGTAATTTCATGGTCAAAGCTCCATCTCCTTAGAGCATTGTTAAAGTTTGCCCACCCCATCCCTCCTCCCTATTGAACCATCACTTTGATGGCAAAGTCAAAGCTCCATCTCTTTAGAGCAGTGTCAAAGTTTGCCAGCTCCCTATTGTCCCATCACTATGAGGTCAAGGCCAAAGCTCCATCTCTTTAGAGCAGTGTCAAGATTTTGCCAGCTCCCTATTGTCCCATCACCATGAGGTCAAGGTCAAAGCTCTATCTCTTTAGAGCAGTGCCAAATTTTGCCTGCTCCCTATTGACCCATCACTGTGAGGTCAACGCTCCATCTCTTTAGAGCCATGTCAAACTTTGACCACCCCCTCCCTCATTCCTATTGACCTATCACTGTGAGATCAAAGTCAAGGCTCCATCTCTTTAGGGTATTGTCAAAGTTTGCCAGCTGCCTATTGACCCATCACTATGAGGTCAAGGTCAAAGCTCTATCTCTTTAGAGCAGTGCCAAATTATGCCTGCTCCCTATTGTCCCATCACTATGAGGTCAAGGTCAAAGCTCTATCTCTTTAGAGCAGTGCCAAATTATGCCTGCTCCCTATTGACCCTTCACTGTGAGGTCAACGCTCTATCTCTTTAGAGCCATGTCAAAGTTTGCCCACCCCTTCCCTCTTTCCTATTGACCCATCACTGTCAGGTCAAAGTCAAGGCTCCATCTCTTTAGGGCATTGTCAAAGTTTGCCAGCTGCCTATTGACCCATCACTGTGAGGTCAAGGTCAAAGCTCCATCTTTTTAGGACAGTATCAAAGTTTGTCCTCTCCCTTCCTCCTTCCTATTGGCCCATCACTGTAAAGTCAAGGTCAAAGCTCCGTCCCTTTAGGGCAGAGTCTATGTTTGCCTGCTCCCTCCCTCCTCCCTATTGGCCCATCACTGTGATGTCAAGGTCAAAGCTCCATCTCTTTATGGCAGTGTTTAAGTTTGCTGAGTCCATATTCTCTTCCTGTCTCATTGCTGTGATATCAAAGTTTTAAAGCTGTTGCTGTAATCATTAGGGAGATGCTTCCTGCAAGGCCACCAAGACAGAAAGTGACCAAATCCTCTCCAAAGAGACAATATACAGAAATGAAAAATGTTGTTAACCAGAGTGGGGAAGGATGAGAATCTATGTTGGGTTTTTATTGCCATCTATCTCCCCGTTGGGTAGATCTCAGTTTCATTTTGATTACCAGCACAGGAATTGAGGTCTAGTCTTCAGAATGGAACCAACAGTTATTATAACCGTTCCTCATGCTAACCAAAATTTAAAAAAAAAATGTTTTGGTTGAAGTTGGGTTTTAAAGTTGTTAATAATGACTTTTAAAGGTTGAAACTGTTAAAGTGTGGGTGCGTGAACTTACATTGTCTGTGTTTGGGGGCCATGGGCCCCCATAGATGTCTGATTGGGAGGAGCGGCTGTGCCTGTACAGCCAATGTGTCCCAATTGGCATTACTAGGACTGCCCAAATGGGGATGCACAGGACACCTATACATCTCTGTGTGGTTAAACAAGGCCTTCCATGGACGATCGCTGTAGCACACCCATGTGATCGAAGCCTTAAAGTTCAGAATGTGAGTTTTGCAGGAAAGAGATACATTCCCCCCACTTCATGATGGGGGGGAATGTATCTCTTTTCTGCAAAACTCACATTCTCAGTTCTTTCCGAAGACGTCAGACTGCAAATATTAAATGCATTCTCATATCCAGACTTGTTGATTGTTATACATTTTAAATGTTTTGTTTCTTTGTGCAATTTTTATCAGCTCTATTTTTGTATTGCGCTGGATTCACATGTTTATATTTTTATATATAATAAAGTATTTAATAAAAAAAAAAATGAAAATCCTCACTGTGTGCTGCATGTAGTCATTAAAGGCTAATGTTTCCATTTTGGGTACAGCACTGCAGAATATGTCAGAGCTATATTATAATATTGTGACTGAGGTGGGTGTATTAGAGTGTAAGCTTCTCTGGTGTAAAGACTGATGTGATTGATACATGGTTCTCTGTGCAGCACTGTGGACTATGTTAGAGCTACACTAAATTGCCAAAAGTATTGGTCGGCCGGTCTTTCCACACACATGACCTTTAATGGCCTCCCAGTCTTAGTCCGTAGGGTTCAATATTGAGTTGGCCCCGCCCTTTCCACACACATGACCTTTAATGGCCCCCCAATCTTAGTCTGTAGGGTTCAATATAGAGTTGGCCCCGCCCTTTGCAGCTATAACAGCTTCAACTCTTCTGGGAAGGCCGTCCACAAGGTTTAGTAGGGTGTCTATGGGAAGGTTGGACCATTCTTCCAGAAGCACATTTGTGACGTCAGGCGCTGATGTCGGAAAGAGGAGGCCTGGCTCACAGTCTCCGCTCTAATTCATCCCAAAGGTGTTCTATGGGGTTGAGGTCAGGACTCTGTGCAGGACAGTCAAGTTCCTGCATCCCAAACTGGCTCCTCCATGTCTTTATGAACTTTGCTTTGTGCACTGGTGCGCAGTCATGTTGGAACAGGAAGGGGCCATCCCCAAACTCTTCCCATAAAGTTGGGAGCATGAAATTGTCCAAAATGTCTTGGTATGCTGATGCCTTAAGAGTTCCCTTCATGGGAACTAGGGGGCCAAGCCCAACCCCTGAAAAACAACCCCACACCATAATCTCCCCTCCACTAAACTTTACACTTGGCACAATGCAGTCAGGCAAGTACCGTTTTCCTGGCAACTACCAAACCCAGAAACGTCCATCAGATTGCCAGACAGAGAAGTGTGATTGGTCACTCCAGAGAACACGTCTCCTCTGCTCTAGAGTCCAGTGGCGACGTGCTTTACACCACGGCATCCGACGCTTTGTATTGCACTTGGTGATGTAAGGCTTGGATGCAGCTGCTCAGCCATGGAAACCTATGCTGCGTCCTGGTATCTCGGAGCCTCCATCCTGCTGGCCAAGTACACGGACTGAAAACAGGAATGGTGAGCTATTTTCCTAGGAGAGATTCCATCTTCCGTTTGCGTGTGGCGGAGCAGTCCATGCTAGAGGCTTCTGGCTGGTTTCCATCCCTGATGCTTTTTTACCAGTAGCTTTCTGGTGAGTGTACATCTGGCAGAGGTGGTGGATTCCCTCACTGGATCATTTCCCAGTTTATCCTCCACCGTGATTGCTGTGCCTTGTAGTACCATGGGCATGGAGGAGACCAGGGAGCAGGATAGAAGGAGGTCCTGTGAGGAGCGAAGGGTACGGGTAGGGCGGTACTTGGGGATCAGGTTGGTGAGGTAGTCAGGGGCAGTGTTGTGAACGGCTTTGTAGGTCAGGGTTAGGAGTTTAAATTTGATGCGTTGGGCAATCAGGAGCCAGTGGAGGGAGAGGCAGAGGGGGGTGGCAGAGGTGGAGCGGGTGGTGAGGTGGAGTCTAGCCGCTGAGTTCAGGATGGTCTGGAGCGGGGAGAGCCTGCACTTGGGTAGGCCGGTGAGAAGAGAATTACAGTAGTCAAGGCGTGAGATGATGAGGGAGTGTACTAGAAGTTTGGTGGTGTCAAGGGTGAGGAAGGTACGTATCTTGGCAATGTTGCGAAGATGGAGCCTGCATGTGTTTGTGAGTGATTTGACATGCGGTTGGAAGGAGAGGTTCGAGTTAGCCACTTGAGCCCCAGAGGATTTACCCCCCTTAATGACCAGGTCTTTTTTTGCTGTTTGGCGCTGCACTAATTCAAATGATAATTGCGCGGTCATGCAATGCTGTACCCAAACAAAATTTACGTCCTTTTCTTCACACAAATGGAGCTTTCTTTTGGTGGTATTTGATCACCTGTGCGCTTTTTATTTTCTGCGCTATAAACAAAAAAAACACGAAAATTTTGAAAAAAAACAATTTTTTTCTACTTTCAGCTATAAAAAATATATCGTAAACTCAAAGTTAGTCATAAATTTAAGCCAAAATGTATTCTGCTACATGTTTTTGGTAAAAAAATCCCAATAAGTGTATATTGATTGCTTTGTGTGAACGTTATAGCGTCTACAAACTATGGTATAGATACTGTAATTTATGCCTTTTTTTGCTATACAGTGCTGAACTAATTCAAATGATAATTGCGCGGTCATGCAATGCTGCACCCAAACAAAATTTACGTCCTTTTTTTCACACAAATAGAGCTTTCTTTTGGTGGTATTTGATCACCTGTGCGCTTTTTATTTTTGGCGCTATAAACAAAAAAACACGAAAATCTTGAAAAAAAAACAATTTTTTCTACTTTCCGCTATAAAAAATATATCGTAAACTCAAAGTTAGTCATAAGTTTCAGCCAAAATGTATTCTGCTCCATGTTTTTGGTAAAAAAATCCCAATAAGTGTATATTGATTGCTTTGTGTGAACGTTATAGCGTCTACAAACTATGGTATAGATACTGTAATTTATGCCTTTTTTTGCTATACAGCGCTGCACTAATTCAAATGATAATTGCGCGGTCATGCAATGCTGTACCCAATCGAAATTTACGTCCTTTTTTTCACACAAATAGAGCTTTCTTTTGGTGGTATTTGATTACCTGTGCGCTTTTTATTTTTGGCGCTATAAACAAAAAAACACGAAAATCTTGAAAAAAAACCAATTTTTTCTACTTTCAGCTATAAAAAATATATCGTAAACTCAAAGTTAGTCATAAATTTAAGCCAAAATGTATTCTGCTACATGTTTTTGGTAAAAAAAATCCCAATAAGTGTATATTGATTGCTTTGTGTGAACGTTATAGCGTCTACAAACTATGGTATAGATAATTTGAAATTTACACAGCTTTTACTTTCTGACCGCCCATCACATCTCTTGAGGTGCTAAAATACCAGGATAGAACAAACACCCCCAAATGACCCCTTTTTGGAAAGCAGACACCCTAAGCTATCTGCTGAGAGACATATTGGGGTTTATTTACTAAAGCTGGAGAGTCCAAAATCAGGCTCACTTCTGCATAGAAACCAATCAGCTTCCAGGTTTCATTGCCAAAGCTTCATTGAACAAGCTGAGGTTAGAAGCTGATTGGTTTCTATGCAGAAGGGAGTCTGATTTTGGACTCTCCAGCTTTAGTAAATAAACCCCATTGTGTCCATGGAAGATTTATTTTTTTTCCACAAGTTTCTGGAAAATGACAAAAACTTTTTTTTTTGTTTTTTTCTTACACAAAATTGTCATTTAAATGATTTATTTCTTGCACAAGCCATGGGTATATGTGGAATTATACCCCAAAATACATTCTGCTACTTCTACCGAGTATGAGGATACCACACGTGTGACACTTTTTGGGAGCCTAGCCACATACAGGAGCCTGAAATCCAATGAGCACTTTGAAAGCCTGAAGGTGCGTAACTTCTTCATTTCACTTCCCCACTACCTATCACAGTTTTGGAGGCCCTGACATGCCAGGATAGCACCAAACCCCCCCAAATGACCCCTTTTTGGAAAGTAGACACTCCAAGGAATTTAAAAAGAGGCATGGTAAGTATTTTGCAGATCTAATTTTTTCTCACAAGGTTTTGAAATATAAAAAAGAAAAGAAAAAATATATTTTTATTTTCTTTCTTCATTTTCCAAAAACTTGTGGTAAAAAAATAAATTCTTCTATTGATTCAACATGCCTCTCAGCAAATAGTTTGGGGTGTCTACTTTCCAAAAAGGGGTCATTTTGAGGGGTGGGGGCATTTTATGCCCAGCATTAGAGGTTTATGCCACACATCACTCACTCTTCTAACCACCTGAAGACCAAGCCTTTTCTGACACTTTTTGTTCACATTAAAAAAATCTGTATTTTTGCTAGGAAATTAAAGTGAACCCCCAAACATTATATATTTTCTTAGAGCAGACACCCTAGTAAATAAAATGGTGGGTGGTGCAATTTTTTATCTCACATATTACTTACACAGCGATTTTTCAAACGCAATTTTTTTGAAAAATATACACTTTTTTAATTTTAATGCACAAAAACAAAATATATTGGCCAATTATTTGGTATGATATAAAAGATGATGCTATGCTGAGTAAATAGATACCAAACATGACATGCTTTAAAATTACGCATGCCCTGTGCAATGGCGACAAACTGCATACATTTTTAATATCTATAGGCAACGCTTTAAAAGCCTTTACAAGCTACCATTTTAGATTTACAGAGGAGGTCTAGAGCTATAATTACTGCCCTTGATCTGACGTTCGTGGCGATACCTCACATGCATGGTGCAATCGCTGTTTCCATACTGGGAAAGGGTCAACGCTCACGACCGCAGGTGTGCGCGTGCGCGGATGGGCGAGGGTCCTTTTTTTTTTTTTTTCTTTTTTTCTTATTTATTTAATTATTTTTACACTGTCCCTTTAATTTATTTTTTTTTTAATCACTTTTAATGCTATCTCAGGGAGGGGGAGGGGGGCCATTTTCTCCCGCTGCTTGTAAAGGCAATTCTGCAGCTAATTAACCACTAGGAATGCTTTTACATGAAAGCCCATTGCCGGCTGAAAAAAATAAAACCAGGATGATGCCTGCAGCTGCAGGCATCACCCTGGTATAACCATTCAAAGTCCAGTGATGTACCAATACGTCACTGGTCCTTGTTGGGTGTATATGCTATGTTCTTTTTTTCTTTATGCAGCCTGTGGGCTGAATGAAAAAAAAGAGAAGAAATCTCTGCCAGAAAAAGTGTGTGGTATGCCCACCATTAGAAACCTCCCTCAATCCACCCACTTCTAATGGTGGGCACATATGAAATGTGCCAACAAATATAAAATATATATGCCGAAGCATGGGGGCCATCCACCCACTGGCCACCCCAGGCCCCATGCTTTGGCATATATTCTCTTTTTTTTAACTGCGGATGAAAAATCTCATCCGACAGCACTGCACACACCTACTTATGTCTATTCTGAAAGCAAGACCCTGTTGCTGTCAGAATAAACAGGTCAGTGCTGCAGTTTGACGTTCCTGCAAAGAAATCAACAATGGTTAACAATAAAACATAAACTCAATAAAACAACTTTATAAGGAAAAGTGTGTGGTGGTATGCCCACCATTAGAAACCTCCCTCAATCCACCCACTTCTAATGGTGGGCACACATGAAATGTGCCAACAAATATAAAATATATATGCCGAAGCATAGGGGCCATCCACCCACTGGCCACCCCAGGCCCCCATGCTTTGGCATATATTCTCTTTTTTTTAACTGCGGATGAAAAATCTCATCCGACAGCACTGCACACACCTACTTATGTCTATTCTGAAAGCAAGACCCTGTTGCTGTCAGAATAAACAGGTCAGTGCTGCAGTTTGATGTTCCTGCAAAAAAAATCAACAATGGTTAACAATAAAACAAACTCAATAAAACAACTTTATAAGGAAAAGTGTGTGGTGGTATGCCCACCATTAGAAACCTCCCTCAATCCACCCACTTCTAATGGTGGGCACACATGAAATGTGCCAACAAATATAAAATATATATGCCGAAGCATAGGGGCCATCCACCCACTGGCCACCCCAGGCCCCCATGCTTTGGCATATATTCTCTTTTTTTTAACTGCGGATGAAAAATCTCATCCGACAGCACTGCACACACCTACTTATGTCTATTCTGAAAGCAAGACCCTGTTGCTGTCAGAATAAACAGGTCAGTGCTGCAGTTTGATGTTCCTGCAAAAAAAATCAACAATGGTTAACAATAAAACAAACTCAATAAAACAACTTTATAAGGAAAAGTGTGTGGTGGTATGCCCACCATTAGAAACCTCCCTCAATCCACCCACTTCTAATGGTGGGCACACATGAAATGTGCCAACAAATATAAAATATATATGCCGAAGCATAGGGGCCATCCACCCACTGGCCACCCCAGGCCCCCATGCTTTGGCATATATTCTGTTTTTTATAACTGCGGATGAAAAATCTCATCCAACAGCGCTGCCCACGCTGACTTATGTCTATTCTGAGAGCAAGTTCCTGTTGCTGTCAGAATAAACAGGTCAGCGCTGCAGCTGAAAGCATTCCTGCAAACAGAAATGGTTAACAATAAAACAACAATAAACCAGTGAAAGTCGAACAATCACAAAAATGACAACAACAAAAAAAACTATAACTATTTTTGGTTTTTACATTTTTTTATTTTTTTGGGGGGTATTTGTACTTTTATTTATTTTTTTTAACTTTTTTTTTCCAAACTTCAAACATTTAAACAGCTGGTAGGGTCTCTCCAAATGCGATAGCCAGTTTCCTGACTACCTAACATCTTTTGAGACCCTGTGTAAATGTGCCCTGACCTGTGCCGTGCTGTACCCTATACTAATAGTTCACTAGTGTATGGTAAAGGCGGAAGCAGGGCTTGATGCAGAGGCCAGGTTGCCCAGGACAGGAGGGACAACAATAGCGGCTGTCACGCCTAATTCCACGTTTGCTGCAGACACGACATCTTTTTTGGGGTCTTCTTTGGGTTGGGGTACCAGAAATGGTATCGGGAAAATGTCTCTCATGCAGACGGCTAACTGCATCTGGGAGAGGGATTTGGGGCACAGCACCTTCTGGATACAAAAGGGCCCTGATGTTCTCTAACTGGAAATTTAGGTATGATCCACTATGTCCAGTTGCTTTATAGAGAACAAAAGCGTTATATACAGCCAATTGAAATAAATAAACTGACACTTTTATGTACCAGCGTTTGGATTTTCGGGAAACTAAGTACGGCTTCATCATCTGGTCATTGAAGTCCACCCCTCCCATGTTAAGGTTATAATCGTGGACACAGAGGGGCTTCTCAACAACACCAGCTGCCGTGGTAATTTGGACGGTCGTATCTGCGTGAATGGAAGACAGGAGGTAAACATCCCGTTTGTCCTTCCACTTCACTGCGAGCAATTCTTCATTTCTCAAGCAGGCTTTTTCCCCCTTTTTAAGACGGGTATTTACAAGCCGTTGGGGGAAGCCTCGGCGATTAGATCGCACAGTGCCACATGTGCAAATTCCCAAATTGAACAAATGTCTAAATAGTGGCACGCTTGAATAAAAATTGTCCACGTATAAGTGGTACCCCATATGGAAATAGGATGACGCCAAGTCCCAAACTATCTTGCCACTGCTCCCCATGTAGTCTGGGCATCCGGGGGGCTCCAAGTAACTATCTTTTCCCTCGTAAATCCGAAACTTACATGTATAGCCTGTTGCCCTCTCACAGGTCTTATACATCTTGATCCCATATCTGGCACGCTTGCTGGGGAGATATTGTTTGATTACAAGGCGGCCAGAATATTGAATGAGGGACTCATCGATGCAGATGTTTTTCTGGGGAGTATACACATCTGCAAATTTTTGGATAAAGTGATTTACGAGGGGCCGAATTTTGTGGAGCCGGTCAAATTCAGGGTCACCCCGAGGACGACTGAGTGAGTTGTCGTAGAAGTGCATAAAACGCATTATACTCTCATATCTATGCATGGCCATGGCAGCAGAGAACACGGACATGTGAACAAGAGGGTCGGTGGACCAATACAACCGCAATTGATTTTTATCATTAATGCCCATGTTGAGGGTTAGGCCCAAAAAAACTTTAAATTCGGAAACCGTAATGGGTTTCCATGAGAATGGTCTGGCAAGGTTTGAATTTGGGTTGGCGGCGATAAATTGGCGTGCATATAAATTGCTTTGATCCACAATCAATGCATAAAGATCTTCTGTGAAAAACAGCTCAAAAAAAGTAAGGGGAGTATTTAAATTTGCTGTTTCCACCTGAATTCCGGGTTGGGCAGTGAATGGGGGAAGTAAGTGTGCTGCAGAATTTGTGGGCTGCCAATCGGGATTTGCAAGCACATCCGGAAGGACACTAGGGGCTCTACGGGCCTGTCTGCGAATTCTTGGTGGCCGCGGGACACTACTTGTGCTCGCCACCGCACCAGCTGGTACTGCACTTATGGGACTCGCCACGTCACCAAGTGATACTGCAGTGCTGGTATGCCTACGACCAGGACGTACTAGGCCGCTGGTGCTCACCAGTTCACCAAAAGATACTGCGGCACTAGTACTGGCACTCTGCTGCATATGAGAGTCATCATGCATTTGTACCACCTCAGCAACCTGTGAATGGGATCGGGTACACCTGATCTTAGCAGGGACCTCTTCCTCGTCGTCTGAGCTAGCTGTCAGGGTGCCGCTGCTGTCTATAGGTTCGTATTCTGAGCCTGGTTCTGCCAGTGAGTATTCCCCTTCGCTCTCACTTGACATGCTCAGAATCCTATAGGCCTCTTCACTAGTGTACCTTTGCTTAGACATTTTGGCCACTAAATTTACAGGTACCTAGTGCGACTCACAGGAAAAAGAGCGCCTGGCTGTCAGGGACTGCTTGAACCGCTACAAAAAATTTACCGACAAGTGCTAACAGATATCAGGCCTGATTCTGTGAACACTGCGGTTTTGTGTGTAATATGTATCAAGTGACAGTTATCTACTGACACTGCACTTGCCGGGGGAGAAGGGGGGGGGCGTAGGGGCTAAACGCAGGTGCTGGCAGGTGTTGGGGCTGATCCCGCTAACACTGCGTTTTTGGGGATACTAAAGTAATGTGAATGCTGGTATAGCGCTGATCTGATCAAAGATATTGATCCAATTAGACACTATACTAGCAATGAAGGTTTAGCGTGCAAGTAAGCGTGTTCCTGGCAATCAAGGGGTCAAATGTGATTATTTGTGTACTAGCGGGCAAACTGGTGCTATCTGGGAGGGGCGCTAAAACTATCGGAAGTCACCAGTGACACTAATACAGTGATCAGTAAAAATCTGTTCACTGTAATCAATGACACTGGTGACAGGGCAGTGAAGGGGTTAACTGGGGGGGGGGCGATCAAGGGGTTAAATGGGATTACTGATGTACTGGCGGGTAAACTGGCGCTATCTGGGAGGGGCGCTAACACTATTGGAAGTCGCAAGCGACACTGATACAGTGATCAGTAAAAATTGGTTCACTGATCAGTGACACTGGTGACAGGGCAGTGAAGGGGTCAACTCGGGGGGGGGGGGGCGATCAAGGGGTTAGACGGGACTACTGGTGTATTAGCGGGCAATCTGGCGCTATCTGGGAGGGGCGCTAACACTAACGGAAGTCGCCAGCGACACTGATACAGTGATCAGTAAAAATTGGTTCACTGATCAGTGACACTGGTGAGAGGGCAGTGAAGGGGTCAACTCAGGGGGGGGGGCGATCAAGGGGTTAGACGGGACTACTGGTGTATTAGTGGGCAATCTGGCGCTATCTGGGAGGGGCGCTAACACTATCGGAAGTCGCCAGCGACACTGATACAGTGATCAGTAAAAATCGCTTCACTGATCAGTGACACTGGTGACAGGGCAGTTAAGGGGTTAACTGGGGGGGTGGGGGGGGGGAGAAATTAAGGGGTTAAATGGCTTTATTGGTGTACTGGGGGGCAAACTGGCGCTATCTGGGAGGGGCGCTAGCACTATTGGAAGTCGCCAGCGACACTGATACAGTGATCAATAAAAATCGCTTCACTGATCAGTGACACTGGTGACAGGGCAGTGAAGGGTTAACTGGGGGGGGGCAATCAGGGGGTTAAATGTGTCCTAGACTGTGTTCTAACTGTCAGTGTGCTGTTTTACTCACGTTTAAATGTCCCTTCTTCTCTGTCTGGAACGGAATGTGTCCAGGCACAGAAGAAGAATGACATCATATCCTGCCCTGTGTAAATATCAACACAGGACAGGATAGGACAGGGACCGATCATCCGATTTCAGCCAGAAATCACTGGCTGAAATCTAATGATTGATCCCTCCTGGATCGAATCGGATCACCCGCGGGTCGGCGGGAGCGCGCGCGCGCGCCCCCTGCCGGCGAAACTGTCGGGAGCGCGGAACCCGTTTTTAAACGTGGTTTTGCGCTCCACTGCCGCCCTGCACACGTATATACACAGTGGCAGGGCGGCAAGCGGTTAAGAATGACGCCAAGGACTTTGGCTTGCGGGGCGGGAGTGATAGTGGAGTTGTTGGTGATGATGGATAGGATGGGGGGGGGGGTGTTGGCAGGGGGAAAGACGAGGAGCTCGGTTTTGGAGAGGTTGAGCTTGAGGAAATGTAGCGACATCCAGTCTGAGATGTCATTTAGGAGGTGAGTGATGCGGGCGGAGATAGTGGGGGTGAGGAGAGGGGTGGAGAGGTAGATTTGGGTGTCGTCAGCGTAGAGGTGATAGTTGAAGCCGTGAGAGTGTATGAGTTTGCCCAGGGAGGAGGTGTAGATGGAGAAGAGAAGGGGTCCAAGGACAGAGCCTTGGGGGACCCCAACAGAGAGGGGGAGGGAGGGGGAGGTGGCACCATTGTAGGTGACACTGAAGGAGCGTCGGGATAGGTAGGATGAGCACCAAGAGAGAGCAGTATCTCTGATGCCAAGGGAGAGTAGTTTATTAAGGAGGAGGGGGTGGTCAACTGTGTCGAAGGCCGCAGAGAGGTCCAGGAGGAGGAGGACAGAGTAGTCGCCCTTGGCTTTGGCGTTTAGTAGGTCGTTAGTGATTTTGAGGAGGGCAGTTTCAGTGGAGTGTAGGGGACGGAAGCCGGACTGTAGTGGGTCAAGGAGGTTATTGTCTGTAAGGTGGGAGCTTAGGCGATCGTAGACTATGCGTTCAAGGAGCTTGGAGGTGAGTGGCAGCAGGGAGATGGGTCTGAGGTTGTTGGGGTCCGCGGGATCCAGGGAGGGCTTTTTGAGGATGGGGGTGATATGCGCGTGCTTTAGGGGGGAGGGGAATACGCCAGTAGAGAGGGAGAGATTGAAGATGTGGGTGAGGGAGCGGATGAGGGAGGCGGGGGGTGACCGGAGGAGTTGAGAGGGGATAGGGTCCAGGGGGCAGGTAGTGAGGCGGGCTTCTGAGAGGACTTTGGCGACTTCCTCAGTAGTGACAGGGCTGAGGGAGTGCAGTGCGGGGGGGGGGGGTTATGGTGGGCGGGGCATTGGGAGAGGTGGGGGGCAGTGCGGTTGTGAGGGCAGAGGAGGGGGGAGATGAGGGGGTGACGGGGGTGAGGAGGCTAGGTGGGGAGGTAGATTGCAAGTTGACGATGTCCTTACGGATAGCGTCAATCTTGTTGTGGAAATGGGTGGCAATCTCGTGGGCGGTGAGAGAGGTACTGAGTGGAGGAGGGGGGGGAGAGAGCAGGGAGTTGAAGGTGGAGAAGAGTCGGTGAGGGCAGGAGGAGAGGGTGTTTATTAAGTTAACAAAGTAGGCCTGCTTGGCGGCGTGGAGGGAGGAGGTGTAGATAAGAAATGCAGATTTGTAGAGGGAGAAAGTATGAGGGGACCTGGTTTTGCGCCACAGTCTCTCCAGTGCGCGACTGCGACGTTTGAGGCGTTTAGTGCTGTCGGTCTGCCAGGGTTGGAGCGGTCTGGGTTTGATGATGCGTGTGGTTAGGGGTGCCAGGGAGTCTAGGGCAGCTGACAGTGAGTCATTGTACAAGGTGGTGGCTATGTCAGGACATGACAGTGAGAGGATGCTGTCCTGTAGGCAGTCGGCGGCAGAGTGGAGGGGGGCCGGGTTCAGGTTGCGGAGGTTGCGGCTGGTGATGGTTTGGCGTTTTTGAGGGGGGGAGTTGGGGGAAGGGGAGATGGAGAAGGTGATGAGGTGGTGGTCGGAGAGAGGGAAGGGGGTGTTAGAGAACTGGTTGAGGGTACAGAGGTGGGAGAAGACAAGGTCCAGGGTGTTCCCTCCGAAGTGGGTGGAGGATTGCATGTGCTGTGTGAGAGCGAAGGAGGAGGTTAGGTGGAGGAATTGGGAAGTAGTCGGGTTGTTGTCGTTGATGGGGATGTTGAAGTCCCCGAGGATGATAATCGGTAGCTCAGAGGAGAGGAAGAAGGGGAGCCAGGCGGCGAAGTTGTCCAGGAAGCGGGGTATGGATCCGGGAGGCCTGTAGATCACTGCGATCCTTAGGGGGGTGGGTGAGAAGAGTCGGATGCAGTGCGCCTCAAAGGAGGGGAAGGAAAGAGAGGGTGGGTTAGGGAGGACCTGGAAGGTGCTAAGCGGTGATAGGAGCAAGCCGACACCACCACCTCTGCGATCGCTCAGTCTTGGTGAGTGGGTCCAGATGAGACCTCCATGGGTGAGTGCCGCAGGGGAAGTGGAGTCGGTGGCCTGTACCCAGGTTTCGGTGACTGCTAGGAGGTTGAGAGAGCGGGAGATGAAGAGGTCATGGATGGCGGTAAGCTTATTGCAAACCGAACGGGCATTCAGGAGTGCAACCGAGAGAGGGGGGATAGATATGGGGAGGAGGGGTACATGTATGAGGTTGACGGGGTCGCGTCGGCTGGCGTGAGCAGGGGGGGCTCTAGGGGGGGGGGTGAGGTGCTGAGGGGCCAGGGTTCGGGGAGATGTCTCCAGCTGATATGAGAAGGAGGAGGGTGAGGAAGGTGGCAAGGGAACGGGAGGTGTAGGAGCGCTTGGGTCTGAAAGTGGTAGCAAGTGGGTCAGCGGGGAAGTTGAGTAGCAGGAGGAGGTGGTGGGTGCCGTAGTGGGGAGAGGGGAGAAGTGAGGGGGTGATATAGAGCTGCTTAGCGGGGGTGGGTGGGTAGAGGAAGGCGGTTTTAGGGATGGAGGACAAGGAGGAGGAGCGCGGGCGGCATGTTGGGGTGAGCGGGGTGCAGGAAGGGTCGGGGTGGGTGAGGGGGTGCTGGTCAGGGATGGCGAAGCAGTGTCCGAAACGCCGTGGGAGGTGGCTGGTAGTCCCAGGTGGGGTGGAGGGCAGGGGATCCCTGGTGGGATGGTGGCCGTGCTATCCCTGGTGGGGTAGTAGCGATCCCTGGAGGGATAGTGGTTTAGGGTCCCTAGTGGTTAGGGTTTCCGGTGGATGGTGGGATCCCTGAGTTTGTCCCTGGTGGCTGGCGGTGGGATGGTGGTTGGGCTCCCTGATGGGTAGTGGGTGCCCCTGGTGGAGTACCTGGTGTCCTGGGTCCTGGAGCGTCGGGGTGGAGGTGGATCCCTCCTATGTTATGAGGACCGTTGGTGGTGGTGGTAGCTTCCCCAGAGGAGCGGAGGCGTCCTGCTGCGATTCCAGCCACGGCCGGCAGGAAACACCGCGGCTTCGGGTGCCGTGGTAGGCTTCAAGTCGCTTCGGACCGCCGGAGCTCCGCTGGAGGGACGGAGTGTCTGTGGCCCCTTCAGGGTGTTGGTGGGGACATCGGCAGCAGGCTCAGGGGCCCGGATGGCAGCGGATGGGGCGCGGGGGCACCGGAGCTGACGAGCACGTGGCTGCTCCGGGCGAGCTGGTACCCGGTGGTCGGGGATGCTTTGTATTTAGTTCTAGTGCTCACCTATATATGACATTTTACACCAGAATTTATATAGCTTGTCTTAGCTCCAGAAAGTGGGGATCTGACGTTACACACTGCACAGCATAGAGCAGGGGGAGGTGAGTATAATCTGAGACCTGAGTGGAATATCTAACAATATTATATAAATTATTTATTTAGCGCTGCACTTTATCCCATATTTTTATAAGGAGTTGTTACCTTTACCTTTGTGCTAGCTGCTCTGTATTTACTTCAAGTGCTCACCTATATATGACATTGTACACCAGAGTTTATACAGCTTGTCTCCAGAAAGCGGGGATCTGACGTTACACACTGCAGAGCATAGAGCAGGGAGGTGAGTGTAATCTGAGACCTGAGTGGAAGAAAAGGACACTCCCCCCTCTTACACAGTCTCATAGGGAAACAGGCACACAGTGGAGGCTGTCAGTCACCTGTTGTGTGCTATGGAAGGGGGTGGCAAGGCTGTCTCATGCAATTGTCTGATGTCTGCATAGGCCAGGGTTTCTCAGCCATTTTACAATGAAGGAACCATTGGCAAAATCATGAGATCACAAGGAACCCCTGAAATAATGTTCACATCTGCAGCTCACAGAATACTGGTGTGATCAGCAAGCTGTTGATAAAACAACAATTAGGTCCCATGTACACGGGACGCTTCTGAACAATGGAAACTGACTGCTGGAAAGCGTAGGTTAAAAAACGTCTGTTTAGCTGCGTTTGCATAACGAGTTTATGCGCGTTTGCGTTTAGAAGTGTTTTTTTAAAGATAAGCACAGGAGAACCTCCCAAATGCCCAGAATGCTCTGAAAAGTGGTAAATTATTAACTATTTCAGACTGTTTCTGTCAGGGCAGGGCTGTGGAACGGACAGGTAGGCCTAGTGGCAGGGTAACGCACTGGCTGACGACAACCACCACCAACAGACTGAAGTCCCTCAGGGTGCGGAGTCTAAGTCCCAGGCTGCCCTTCACCAGGGCCCCTGATGGTGGGGATGGACTTGACGCAACCAGGGACCAGGTCGCGGCCCCCGAGACACCCCAGCTGCAGTAATGGCCGCCGCCAATGGCGTGTAGTTGGTGAGAATGACAATAGCGTAGTCGGACAAGCCGGGTCAATAACAACAGGACAAAACAGTACAGAACAGTAGACAGAGAATCACAGGTCACGGGCCGGGTTCAGCAACAGAAGGTCAGATCAAAGGGAAACGCAGAGAATGGTCTTAGTCACAAGCCGAGTCAGAATACCAGAAGAGTCACGAGCGTATACACAGAGCTGTAGCAAGACCAAGACACAAGACACAAGTGCAAAGAGCATGTGCAGATCCCAGGCTTATATGTACTCAGCCACACCCCTCTGGGGGATGGACCTCAGAGACCTGAAGGCATAAAAGATTCCCATCATGCTCAGCAGAAATCCAAGATGGATGCTAGCACATGGAGTAACATAACCTCTGGGAAAAGGTAGGACCTTGACAGTTTCAGAGAAATACAGAGAGTAGAAGCAGAGACAGCAGTATGTGTTGAGATTAGCTTAGGTGTCAGTTGCTCTTTAACATTTCTTTTGTTTCCAAGGGTGGGAAAGGTGTCTGGTGGAGGGAGTCATTAAGGCCACCTGGCAGGGGGTCTTCATGAGTAATTTGAGGTGTGAATGGTCATTAACATATCTTTTGTTTCCAAGGGTGGGAGAGGTCTGAGGTGTGAATTGGTCATTAACATATCTTTTGTTTTCAAGGGTGGGAGAGGTCTGAGGTGTGAATTGGTCATTACAATGTGTGACATGCTTAGGAATATCCTGTGTTCAGTGTTTTGTCCATCTGAGTACCTTGAAAACACTTTGCATGCATTTTTCATGATGAAAAAAGGCTCTGGACAGCATCAGGAACTGGAGTTAAAAACAATTTTCAAATGCAGCTGCTTATAAACGCGATTTGCCGTGTTTACAAAAGTTTTGCGTTTGAAACACTGAAAAATCGACTGCTTTATGCAAGTTTTCTACGTTCAAAAAACCGACTGTTAACTCAACTGCTTGTAAATGACTGTAAATGACGATGTGTACATGGAGACATAGGAGAACATTAGGGAGAGTTCAGGGGCTGCTGAGAAATGCTGAACAGCTCCTAAACGTGAGTTTATCAGCTGCAGTGTACATTATTATTATTATTATTATACAGGATTTATATTATTATTATACAGGATTTATATATTATTATTATACAGGATTTATGGCGCCAACAGTTTGCTCAGCACTTTACAATATAACGGGAGACAATACAGCAACAATACAGTTCAATACAAGAGGGATATGAGGGCCCTGATCCTTGGAGCTTACAATCTACGGGTGTACATGAGCCCTTATCTTTGAAAAAAAACATTAAAGAACGGAATTAATTATTAAATGTACCTATTTGATGTGAAACTTCTGCTTGCTTTTTTTTCTGCACAGATGCTTAAAGTGATATTAAAGGCAATTATAAAAAAAAAACAGACATGTTCTACTTACCTGCTCTGTGCAGTGGTTTTGCACAGAGCAGCCCCGATCCTCTTCTTCTCGGGTTCCCTGACGAGGCTCCTGGCCCCTGCCGAGTGCTCCCAGAGGAAGCAGCTTGCTATGGGGGCACCCAAGCAGGCTCGCTCCCGAGCCACGGCTCTGCGTGTCCATTCATGGCTCCCGCTGCTGTCTCAGCTCACGAGGAGGGCAGGTCCCCAAAGAGCCAAGGCTCTTGTGCAAATTGCTGGATTGCAATGGGGCTCAGGTAAGTATTAGGGGGGCTGCTGGTCACAGAAGGTTTTTTTAGAATGCATGAAGGTAAAAATCCTTGAGCATTTACAACCACTAATTTTGGGTCAAACTTGGGATAAGCAATGCACAGGGAGTTAGGGGGGCACACTACATGGGGATCAGCAGGGCAGAGCACAGGGTGTTTTTACTGCCCCTTCCAAACACAATTGTAAACTAATCCTAAATTTATTTATTTCAGGTACTTATATAGTGCAGTCAATTTACACAGCACTTTACATGTATACAGGTGAGACTCGAAAAATTAGAATATCATGCAATAGTTTATTTATTTCAGTGCAGCAACTTAAAAGGTGAAACTAATATTTGAGATAGACTCATTACATAGCAAGATAGTTCAAGCCGTGATTTGTCATCATTGTGATGATTATGGCTTACAGCTCATGAAAACTCCAAATCCACAATCTCAGAAAATGAGAATATTCCATGCAATGAATAAAACAAGGATTGTACATAGAACAATATCGGACCTCTGAAAAGTAGAAGCATGCATATGTACTCAGTACTTGGTTGGGGCCCCTTTTGCAGGAATTACTGCCTCAATGCGGCGTGGCATGGAAGCTATCAGCCTGTGGCACTGCTGAGGTGTTATGGAAGACCAGGATCCTTCAATAGCGGCCTTCAGCTCTTCTGCATTGTTCGGTCTCATGTCTTTCATCTTTCTCTTGGCAATGCCCCATAGATTCTCTATGGGGTTCAGGTCAGGCGAGTTTGCTGGCCAATCAAGCACAGTAATCCCACGGTCATTGAACCAGGTTATGGTGCTTTTGGCAGTGTGGGCGGTGCCAAGTCCTGCTGGAAAATGAAGTCAGCATCCCCATAAAGCTTGTCTGCGGAAGGAAGCATGAAGTGCTCCAAAATCTCCTGGTAGACGGCTGCGTTGACCCTGGACTTAATGAAGCACAGTGGACCAACACCAGCAGATGACATGGCTCCCCAAATCAACACAGACTGTGGAAACTTCACACTGGACTTCAAGCATCTTGCAGTGTGTGCCTCTCCATTCTTCCTCCATACTCGGGGTCCTTGGGCCTCTCCATTCTTCCTCCATACTCGGGGTCCTTGGGCCTCTCCATTCTTCCTCCATACTCGGGGTCCTTGGGCCTCTCCATTCTTCCTCCATACTCGGGGTCCTTGTGCCTCTCCATTCTTCCTCCATACACGGGGTCCTTGGGCCTCTCCATTCTTCCTCCATACTCAGGGTCCTTGGGCCTCTCCATTCTTCCTCCATACTCGGGGTCCTTGGGCCTCTCCATTCTTCCTCCATACTCGGGGTCCTTGGGCCTCTCCATTCTTCCTCCATACTCGGGGTCCTTGGGCCTCTCCATTCTTCCTCCATACTCGGGGTCCTTGGTTTCCAAATGAGATGCAAAAGTTGCTCTCATCAGAAAAGAGGACTTTGGACCACTGAGCAGCAGACCAGGTCTGTTTTTCTTTAGCCCAGGTAAGACTCTTCTGACGTTGTTTGTTGTTCAGGAGCGGCTTGACAAGTGGAATACAACATTTGAAGCCCATGTCCAGAATCAGTCTGTGTGGTGCTCTTGATGCACTGACTCCAGCCTCAGTCCACTCCTTTTAAAAGTCCCCAACACTTTTGAATGGCCTTTTCCTGACAATCCTCTCCAGGCTGCGGTCATCCCTGCTGCTTGTGCACCTTTTTCTTCCAGACTTTTCCCTTCCACATAACTTTCTATTAATGTGCTTTGATGCAGCACTTTGGGAACATCCAACTTCTTTTGCAATTACCTTTTGAGGCTTTTCCTCCTTATGGAGGGTGTCAGTGATGGTGTCAGGTCAGCAGTCTTTCCCATGATTGTGATTCCTACTGAACCAGACTGAGAGACCATTTAAAGGCTCAGGAACCCTTTGCAGGTGTTATGGCTGAATGAGCTGATTAGAGTGGAACACTTTGAGCCGAGAATATTCCACCTTTTCACAATATTCTCATTTTCTGAGATTGTGGATTTGGGGTTTTCATGAGCTGTAAGCCATAA
The DNA here is from genome assembly GCF_062004578.1 of Staurois parvus. Classification (NCBI taxonomy): domain Eukaryota; kingdom Metazoa; phylum Chordata; class Amphibia; order Anura; family Ranidae; genus Staurois; species Staurois parvus. The sequence goes on from NW_028318520.1 coordinate 31,225, forward strand.
TCATCACAATGATGACAAATCACGGCTTGAACTATCTTGCTTTGCATGTAATGAGTCTATCTCATATATTAGTTTCACCTTTTTAAGTTGCTGCACTGAAATAAATTTACTTTTGCACGATATTCTAATTTTTTGAGTTTCACCTGTATATAAAGAACCTAACATTAGCATATGAGCACTTAATGTTGTCATTGATCTTTAGCAGTGGTGTATTTAGGTTTTGTGCTGCCCTAGGCAACACAAAAATTGGTGCTCCCCCCACAGAAAGATGCTGACATTGACCAAGAACACACCTGCCCTCCACCCTAGCCTTCCACTACCACTGCCCCCCATACACCAGCCACCATCCCCCATGGTGAGAAAGAGACACTCACCTTCACAGCTCCCAGGAACGAGAGTCGGGCTGTGCATATACCGTCATGAAACCCACAGCATCTCTCGGAACCCACCAGGTCCCCATGCCGCGTGTATCCCTTCTTCCAAGGGGCAGTGCTGCCCCCCCTGAAAAATGCTGCCCTAGGCAAATGCCTTGTTTGCTTTGTGGTAAATGCACCTCTGATCTTTAGTAAAACATATAATTATTGTTTATTAAATATACTGTATGTAAGTTTCACAGTCAACACGTGACATGGCCTTGGTCCTTTGCCACCGCCAACCCAAGACATTGCCTTGGCAATTGTCACATTGAACTCTTACTCCAGCTCTCAGACAAATGCGATGAAAGGTTTGCAGATTTCTGGAAATGCATGGCTTGTTGAGCCCCGTTTAGTGTTTACAGTCAGCGCGATTTCAAAGCATCTGTTTACTGAGGAGAAGTAGAACATAAATAATTGTCCTTTGCGAATGCTGAATCACAAGAACATTTCTTTCCAGGCCGCTTGATTAAACGCTGCGTGGCTTTTCCCTGAAATAAAATTACGATTCTGGAACAAATGTTCTCATCTGTTCCTGTAGAAGAAAGCAAAAATATATAAAATGATGAGTACACTGAGGTACCTTTGACTTGGGGTGCTCCCAGGGGCAGACTGACAACTCATGGGGCCCCCGGGCAATAGGGGATCATGGGGCCCCTGTGTCCTTGCCCAAACTCAAAAAAGCCTATGAAAAAGGTACCAGGGGCATCTCATGGGGCCTCCTACTTACCTCGGGCCCTCGGGCAGTGCCTGAGTTTCCAAATGGTCAGTCCGCCCCTGGGTGCTCCTATCCTTTTACATATTTTTCAGGCTACTCCGGGGACCCCCAAGTGGATGAAGAGCCTTAGGGCTCATTCACACTAGTGTTCTTCTCTGAGTTGTTTTATGTGTTGAGATCGATCCTCAGAGAGCATTTGACAGGCAGTGAGGAGGTGTTGTATTTCCTCCTGAGCTCCTGCTTTAACCCGTTAAAGCGATAGACGGCGATTGCTGAAATATCTGGCCTATACATAAAATGGAAGTCTCTATTGATTATTCATGGCTGATGCCTTTAAGGCCTATCTCCAGTGTGAAGTCCAGCCAAAAACTAAAGCACGCCGCCACTGGACTCCAGTGCAAGGGAGATCTGTTCTCTGGAGTGACCAATCACGCTTCTCTGTCTGGCAATCCGATGGGCGTGTCTGGGTTTGGTGGTTGCTAGGAGAACGGTAATTCCCTGACTGCATTGTGCCAAGTGTAAAGTTTGGTGGAGGGGGGATTATGGCGTGGGGTTGTTTCTCAGGGGTTGGGCTTGGCCCCCTAGTTCCAGTGAAGGGAACTCTTAAGGTGACATTTTGTACAATTTCATGCTCCCAACTTTGTGGGAAGAGTTTGGGGATGGCCGCTTCCTGTTCCAACATGACTGCACACCAGTGCACAAAGCAAGGTCCATAAAGACATGGAGGATCCAGTTTGGGGTGGAGGAACTTGACTGTCCTGCACAGAGTCCTGACCTCAACCCCATAGAACACCTTTGGGATGAATTAGAGCGGAGACTGCGAGCCAGGCCTCCTCCCCCGACATCAGTGCCTGACCTGACAAATGTGCTTCTGGAAGAATGGTCCAACCTTCCCATAGACACCCTCCTAAACCTTGTAAACCTCCTATATCTAGTAAGCTGTCCTGACATACTCTTGACCCCAGAAATCAGAGCCACGGTCTGGACAGCTTACAGCCATTGCTCTCATTGCTACAGGGATCACTGACCCTCTCCCCCGTACTGTGCCCTCTTGACCCGTATGAGGGCCCAAGAAAATGTTTGCCCAGAGTCCAATCAATATTAACCGCTACCCGTCCACATTATAGCAGGAATACTACAGGGAGGCACAGGTGCTCAAAATCACGCACGTGATTTTGCAGTTCCGGGTTGGGGACACACATGAGCCCTACCCGTGCCACCATTCACAGCCTCAACTGTCAATCACCATGTCAGGAACCATCACGACGCATGGGTCTACACATGCGTAGGTGTATGCCGAGACGTATAGGTGGCAGGGCACTAGGACCCAGGCGTACCCGTCGTCTGGACAGTACTAGGCAGGCACTAGGACCCAGGCTACGCCTGTCAGGTGCAGGGCAGCCTATTTAAGCTAGCCCTGCACAGACACTTGTTGCCGAATGGTCTTTGTATTCTGTTACCTGTGTGTGAGTACTTCTGATCTGGATTGTTTTGACCTTGTTGCCTTCTCCCGTCCTGACCCCTTGGCTTGCCTGACTCTGCTCCTGGATGTTCCTGTTTAGATCTGACCTCCTGGTATTGACCCTGCGTGTGACCCGACTATCCTTTGCCTACCGTTTTGTACCTTACCGATCCGCCAGTTGCCGACCCTGCCTGCATGACTCTGATTTAGCTCATCCATCCACCCATCCCGCAGGGATCACTAGGCTCCCTTACATCAGACTCCTAGCTCTCTGGAGCCCCTGTCAGACTCCTCTACCCCTGTTGGAGATACCTGGTAGTTGCGACCTGGTACCGGAGCGCTCCAAGTCCATCCCCACCATCAGGGGCCCTGGTGAACAAGTGCTCTGGTGGTTAGACTCCGCACTCTGGGGAGGCTCTACCAGGGGACTGATAGAGGTGCTGTCAGGCGGTCCGTTACACACCGGGTCCTGGCCGGTGATTACTCGCTGGCATCTGGTGATCGCCGAGTATTACCAACGGGGGAGAGAACTGTATGTAAACAATACAGATCTCTCCCGTCAGCTCCTGCACACTGCTTTGTATGGCTCTGCATAGCACAGCCATACAAAGCAGTGTGCTTACAGTTGAAAGCAAACACACAGCACACATAGTAAAACAGCACACAGTTAACCCTTTGATCGCCCCACATGTTAACCCCTTCCTGCCCAGTGCCATTTGTACAGTGGGCAGCACAGTGGCTAAATGCTTAGCACTTCCGCCTGGCAGTACTAAGGTTGTTGGTTCAAACCCCAACCACGCCACCACCTGCCTGGAGTTTGCATGTTCTCCCTGTGCCTACGAGGGTTTCCTCCGGGTACTCCGGTTTCCTCCCAAAGATATGCCGGTAGGTTAATTGGATCTTGTCTAAATTGTCCCTAGTATGTGTATGTATAAATGTAAGTTAGGGACCTTAGATTGTACGCCCCTTGAGCATTAGGGACTGGTGGAAATGCATAATATATATATGTGAAGCGCTGCGTACATTGACGGCGCTATATAAGTACTTGTAATAAATAATACAGGGTCAGTACTTTTTATTAGCATTGATCACTGTATTGGTGTCACTGGAGATGTCAGTCCTCCCCAGTGTCAGAATGCCCTCTGCAGTCCCGCTATAAAAGTCGCTAATTGCCGTCAATACTAGTATCTATACCGCCATTTGTAAATGCCAAAAATTTCACGTAAATCAGTTAATTTACATGTATTTGGGATTTTTTTTTTAGCAAATACATGTCACAGATTATATTTTGGCCTAACTTTATGACGAAATTTGACTTTTTAACATTTTTTTATTGGACATGTTTAAAAAGTCAAAAATATAGTTTTTTTCTCAAAATTGTCGGTCTTTTTTTGTTTATAGCACAAAAAATAAAAAACACGCAGGGGATCAAATACCACTGAATACAAGCTCTATTTGTTAGAAAAAAAAAAGGATGTACATTTCATTTGGGGCGCAGCATTGCATGACCGTGTAAGTGTCAAAGTAACGCAGCACCCATAAGGCAAAAATGGCTTGGTCATGAAGGGGGGGCGGGGGATCCTCTGGAGGGCGAGGGGGTCATGAAGGGGGGGGGAATCCTCTGGAGGGCGAGGGGTTAAAGGCGGCCCTGGCGTGTGGGTGGGAGCTGGTGTAGATTTTGGCTGGACTTCTACTTTACACTGGAGTTATGCAGGCCATAGATGGGGAGAAAAACTGCAGATTTTTCTTTTAAAAAACGAAAAATCGGTTGTTCAAGTGGCCGACGTTACCATCAATGGTAAAAAAAATCGGCCGATTTTCTACCCGTCTAGAACCGGCAAAAAGTGTCCCTGCAGAGAGCTCTGCTATTTCTTTGACAGTTCTCTGACAGTTCCTTGACATTTATAGAAGTTGCAACAATGTATCTATTTGTTTCCATTTAGGATACAGATGTTTTTATTCAGAAACAAATAGATACAATGTTTCAACCGCTGTAAATGTCAAGGAACTGTCAGAGAACTGTCAGAGAACTGTCAGAAATAGCTCAGCTCTCTGCAGATACACTTTTTGCTGGACTGGAATTCTTCTTATTTTCATCCTACTTCTTCTTCTTCTTCTTCTTCTTCTTCATCCTCATCCTCTTCTTCTTCTTCTTCATCCTCATCTTCTTCTTCATCCTCATCCTCCTCATCCTCTTCTTCATCCTCATCCTCTTCTTCATCCTCTTCTTCTTCTTCTTCTTCTTCATCCTCATCCTCTTCTTCATCCTCATCCTCTTCTTCTTCATCATTTTCATCCTCTTCTTCATCCTCATCCTCTTCTTCTTCATCATCCTCTTCTTCTTCTGCATCCTCATCATCATCCTCATCCTCTTCTTCTTCATCCTCATCCTCTTCTTCTTCTTCATCCTCATCCTCCTCTTCTTCTTCTTCTTCATCCTCATCCTCTTCTTCATCCTCATCCTCTTCTTCATCATCCTCATCCTCTTCTTCTTCTTCTTCATCATCCTCATCCTCTTCATCTTCTTCTTCTTCATCCTCATCCTCTTCTTCTTCCTCATCCTCTTCTTCTTCCTCATCCTCATCCTCTTCTTCTTCATCATCCTCTTCTTCATCATCATCCTCATCCTCTTCATCCTCATCCTCTTCTTCTTCTTCATCCTCATCCTCTTCTTCTTCTTCATCCTCTTCTTCTTCATCCTCTTCTTCTTCATCCTCTTCTTCATCGTCTTCCTCTTCTTCTTTTTCTTCTTTTTGTCTTCCTCTTGCAGGTCACTGCTCATGCGCAGATTTTTTATCGGTAAAAAATCGGCCGATTTGCCCACTAATTGCCGCGAAAATCGGCCGATCGGCAAAATCGGCCGATTTTTTCCAACTTTACTGAAAAAAAAAAACGGCCAAAATACCGAAAAACGGCCGACCAAATCGCCCACTAACGATCCGAAAATCGGCCGATTTTATTTTCGGCCGAAAAATCGGCCGATTTTCTCCCCATCTATGGCCTGCATTAGGCTATAAAGGAGTCAGGCATGGATAATCAATAGAGAATTCCATTTTATTTGCAGACCAGATATTTCAGCAATCGCCGTCTATACCGCCATCACAGCGCAGTCAGATTCCAGCTTCCAGCAAATCGCTTTATCTGTAGAAGGAAATGTAACTTTATTCAGTTACTAAGACATCGTACTGCTGATGTTATCTTTCTGAAGATCCATTTTCGGCACATTTTTTCTGTTTAATGCGCGAGAACGGATAAAATGTCCTCGGATTAGCATTTTCTGGCGATGTGAAAACCGTCCGCACTTCCACAATGCGTCGCCAGTAGCAGCTTTGGCTGGGAATGTAACGATCCGTGCGGAATATGATTGTATAGAAAGCCGCACCGCTCTGCCTTTGATGTGTAGCTTCTCCCGTTCAGCAGCTTTTAAACTGCAGAAACTTTGGCTCCGAAGATGTTCATGTCAGTAAAGAAGGCGGAAGATGAGCAGCGACTGGTGATAAGATGCAGTTATGGCTTTTACAAGTTAATTCACGAAAGAGCCGAAAAAAAAAACAATGTATCCATTTGTAAAGGAGTGAAATATTGCAACTGTTGCTTTTTTAAAGGGACATTTTATCTGAAAGTGATACTTTAGTTATAAAACACAAATGTCAAACACAAGGGTTGAATTTGGCCTGCCGGGCCATTTCATGTGGCTGTTGCACCTCTGCTGAGGCAGCTGCACCTCCCTCGTCTCCGCCCCCCACCTTGTCCCAGCAGACAGGAGGACAGAACTCCTCCTCCAGATCCTGGGCCTCTCTGTGCAGCAGCACCTCCCTCGTCTCCACCCCCACATTGTCTCAGCAGACAGGAGGACAGAACTCCTCCTGCAGATCCTGGGCCTCTCTGTGCAGCTGCAGCACCTTCCTCGTCCCTGTCCCCACCTTGTCCCAGGAGACAGGAGGACGGAACTCCTCCTCCAGATCCTGGGCCTCACTGTGCAGCCACAGCACCTCCCTCGTCTCTGCCCCCACCTTGTCCCAGCAGACAGGAGGACAGAACTCCTCCAGACCCTGGGCCTCTCTGTGCAGCAGCACCTCCCTCGTCTCCACCCCCACATTGTCTAAGCAGACAGGAGGAGAGAACTCCTCCTGCAGATCCTGGGCCTCTCTGTGCAGCCGCAGCACCTTCCTCGTCCCTGTCCCCACCTTGTCCCAGCAGACAGGAGGATAGAACTACTCTTCTAGATCCTGGGCCTCTCTCTGCACCAGTGGCACCTCCCTCGTCTCCACCCCCACCTTGTCCCAGCAGACAGGAGGACAGAATGCCTCCTCCAGATCCTGGGCCTCTCTGTGCAGTAGTGGCACCTCCCTTGTCTCTGTCCCCACCTTGTCCCAGCAGACAGGAGGACAGAACTCCTCCTCCAGATACTGGGCTTCTCTGTGCAGCAGCAGCACCTCCCTCGTCTCTGTCCCCCACCTTGTCCCAGCAGATAGGAGGACAGAACTCCTCCAGATCCTGGGCCTCTCTGTGCAGCAGTGGCACCTCCCTCATCTCTGTCCCCACCTTGTCCTAGCAGACAGGAGGACAGAACTCCTCCAGATCCTGGACCTCACTGTGCAGCCACAGCACCTCCCCCGTCTCTGCCCCCACCTTGTCCCAGCAGACAGGAGGACAGAACTCCTCTAGATCCTGGGCCTCTCTGTGCAGTAGTGGCACCTCCCTTGTCTCTGTCCCCACCTTGTCCCAGCAGACAGGAGGACAGAACTCCTCCTCCAGATACTGGGCTTCTCTGTGCAGCAGGGGCACCTCCCTCGTCTCTGTCCCCCACCTTGTCCCAGCAGATAGGAGGACAGAACTCCTCCTCCAGATCCTGGGCCTCTCTGTGCAGCAGTGGCACCTCCCTCATCTCTGTCCCCACCTTGTCCCAGCAGACAGGAGGACAGAACTCCTCCTCCAGATCCTGGGCCTCACTGTGCAGCCACAGCACCTCCCCCGTCTCTGCCCCCACCTTGTCCCAGCAGACAGGAGGACAGAACTCCTCAAGATCCTGAGGCTCTCTGTGCAGCAGCGGCACCTCCCTCATCTCCACCCCCACCTTGTCTCAGCAGACAGGAGGATGGACCTCCTCTTCCAGATCCCGAGCCTCTCTGTGCAGCTGCAGCACCCCCTCGTCTCCACCTCACCTGGTCTTAGCATACACAAGACTCCAGCAGCTGACTCCAGCCCTCCTTTGGTCCTCCTCCAGATGCTGCACTTTCTGCTGCGGCCCCCGCTTCGTCCTGGAAGTAGAACAAGGTAAGGCGGGTGCACTGTGATGTAAGAGAGGGTGGGGGACTCTTAAATTCTGATGGTGGGGGGCCTCTTCACATCTTATGTAAGGGGGGTTGGGGGTACTCTGAACAGGCCTGGACTGGCCACAGGGCACACCAGGCATTTGCCCAGTGGGCCAGGGTCACTGGGCCGTGTGTTGATGATGGCCGCACAGTGGAAGGTAAGTGGTGCCCCCGGTCCAGGCAGGACTAACACAGACTGTGGCCGCCGCTTGCCTCCCGCTATGCAGCCACGCCTACAGCAGGGTTGGCGCCAGCAAACTAGGGAGTGCAGAAGAAGGACGCCAGCAGGGGACACATATCTCCTGGGCCAATCGCTGCTTTGCTGATAGGATGACATCGTTGTCGGGGACGGAGACCCTGGAGAGGACACATGGGCTGAATCCTGCTTCTGCCCTGCCAAAGGTAGGACTGTGCAGGGGAGGCAGAGAGTAAAAGGGTACATTCTGATTAGAGAGAAATGGGGCCATAACTGCACGGGGCACTGTAATGGGGGGGGGGGCTGTGATTGCTAGGGGCACTGTAATATAAAGGGGACTGCACTGTAAAGGGGCACTGTAATATAAAGGGGACTGCACTGCAAAGGGGCACTGTAATATAAAGGGGATTGCACTGTAAAGGGGCACTGTAATATAAAGGGGACTGCACTGTAAGGGCCACTGTAATATAAAGGGGGCTACACTGTAAAGGGGCACTGTACTATAAAGGGGACTGCTCTGTAAAGGGGCACTGTATTATAAAGGGGACTGCGCTGTAAAGGGGCACTGTAATATAAAGGGGACTGCACTGTAAAGGGGCACTGTAATATAAAGGGGACTGCACTGTAAAGGGGCACTGTAATATAAAGGGGACTGCACTGTAAAGGGGCACTGTAATATAAAGGGGACTGCGCTGTAAAGGGGCACTGTAATATAAAGGGGACTGCGCTGTAAAGGGGCACTGTAATATAAAGGGGACTGCACTGTAAAGGGGCACTGTACTATAAAGGGGACTGCACTGTAATATAAAGGGGACTGCATTGTAAAGGGGCACTGTACTATAAAGGGGACTGCAGTGTAAAGGGGCACTGTAATATAAAGGGGACTGCACTGTAAAGGGGTACTGTAATATAAAGGGGACTGCACTGTAAAGAGGCACTGTTATATAAAGGGGACTGCACTGTAAAGGGGCACTGTAATCAATACCACCACCCAGGGGCGTCCTTAGGGTTGGTGTCACCCAGTGCTATAACACTTGGTGACACCCCCTTCGACAATCCCTGCAGAATGGATCGGATCTGCGGATTGAGTATAAAGGATCGGACTCCAATCCATTATGCTCCCAAATCCGCAGATCCGATCCATCCTGTGGGGATCGTCGGCTTGCTTTACAACTGACACCCCGTGCAGTAGGTGTCACCCGGACCTGCTTAGGGACACCCCTGTGCACGCATTTTCAAAAGCCTCAGCTGTGCATGTTTTCCTATGAGACTGTGTAAAAGGGAGGGTGGTCCATTCCCTCCACTCAGGTCTCAGATTACACTCAGCTCTCCTCTCTATGTTGTGCAATGTGTAAAGTCGGATCCCCGTCCCCTGCCTTCTGAAGCTCAGAAATGCTGGGTAAATTCTAGAGTTTGAATTGCTGTAGAGGAGAAAGGGCTGCGGCTGGAGCATAATGGATTGAACTCCGATCTATTATGCTCAATCCACAGATCCGATCCATCCTGTGGGGATTGTCAGCTTGCTTTACAACTTACCTTTTCGTGGAGCGGGTCCGGTGTCTCCCCGTGCAGTAGGTATCACCCGGTGCGGCGCGCACCCCCCGCACCTGCCTCAGGACGCCGCTGCCACCATCAGCTGCACTAGGTTCTCGTCTTATTATTTGACCTATAAAGATATTAGGGCACAATGTGCCGTCCCCTTTAAGGGGCAGATGGGTGTCAGGTTATTCCTTCAGTCTTCTTACAGAATCTTACATCTCCATCTATCCTCTGCATCTTCCTGGTTTCTAGTTTTTCCAAAGGTGGTCTTTTGTGGTCTGTATATCCCCCACAACAGGTGCTCAGGAAGAAATAAAAAAAAAAAAAAAATCATAGTGCTTTCTGCTACAATACCATAGCATTTGTTAAAGCACCACATTTTACTGCTAGTAAAAACATGTACACTTCCCCCTTAAGATCATGGTACGATTGGCTGTGCACTCTGCAAATTAGCTCACGTCCGGGTGTGGACGTTATGACGTCACTAGCTCTGCCCTGCTGTGTTCCGCCATGCCCATGTGACAGATTGTGTAGAATGTTAAAGGCTGCCTTGACCAAGAAAAGGTTATTAAACACTGGTCTAGGGTACTCCAATAGTGAGATCTCCCCACCATCATTTTCAGCTCTGTTCAGGTCCATCTGGGAGTTTTGGGTGTTCCCACCAACCTTAGCGTGTCCCAGCTCCTCCTGTTATATTCTTCATGTAAACTCAATAATAATTCAACTGGGATGGTGGGAACCCCTCATAATGAGCACAGTAGGTGTACAGACCCGGAAACTCAACACAAAGGTGGTGGGAACCCTTCATAATGGGCACAGCAGGTGTACAGACCTGGGAACTCAGCTCAGAGATGGTGGGAACCCCTCATAGTGGACACAGTGGGTGTACAGACCTGGGAACTCAAGGATGGTGGGAACCCCTCATAATGAGCACAGTAGGTGTACAGACCCGGAAACTCAACACAAAGGTGGTGGGAACCCTTCATAATGGGCACAGCAGGTGTACAGACCTGGGAATGCAGCACAGGGATGGTGGGAACCCCTCATAATGGACACAGTGGGTGTACAGACCTGGGAACTCAAGGATGGTGGGAACCCCTCATAGTGGGCACAGCAGGCGTACAGACCCAGAAACTCAACACAAGGATGGTGTGCACCCCTCATAATGGGCATAGCAGGCATACAGACCCGGGAACAGGGGCGGACTGACCATTTGGAAACTCGGGCACTGCCCGAGGGCCCGGGGTCAGTAGTAGGCCCCATGAGATGCCCCTGGTACCTTTTTCATAGGCTTTTTTGAGCTTGGGCAAGGACACAGGGGCCCCATGAGTTGTCAGTCCGCCCCTGCCCGGGAACTAAGCACAGGGATGTTGGGAACCCCTCATAATGGGTACAGCGGGTGTACAGACCCCAGAACTCAACACAAGGATGGCGGGAACCCTTCACAATGGGCACAGCGGGTGTACAGACCCGGAAACTCAACACAGGGATGTTGGGAACCCCTCATAATGGGCACAGCAGGTGTACAGATGGGAACTCAGTAGAGGGATGGTGGGAACCCCTCATAAAGGGACCAACAGATGTACAGACCTGGGAACTCAACACAAGGATGGTGCAAACCCCTCATAATGGGCACAGCGGGTGTACAGACCCGGGAACTCAACACAAGGATGGTGGGAACCCGTCATAATGGGCACAGCAGGTGTACAGACCCGGGAACTCGACACAAGGATGGTGGGAACCCCTCATAATGGGCACAGCGGGTGTACAGACCTGGGAGCTTAACAGAGACGGTGCAATGTTGGTGAATTCTCTACACTTCTGTATGACATTCATAGTATCAGTTTTTATAGTATCCAGCGTACGGTTTACATCAGACTCGTTTTTTTTCCCAGGCGATCTTTTTCCAAATTATTATAATTTCTCCCTTTTCAACCGCAGCAATTTGTCCCCTGAAATTACCGGAATTAGAACCCGTTACATAAATCACAAGCGCTGTGCCAAGGTAAATGCACTGCAGAGGATTTCAAGGGCTTCATTCAAACTGTTTTGCTTGGAGTGACTGAGGCCGTTCCAGGCGCCTTTTTATTTCAGTGTTTTTCAGCTAATTGGAGGACCTGCAGCTTTTACAGATTTTAATAAGTATCAATGATAAAGTGTCATGAGAAGAACGCTCTGCAGGCTGAATGCAGGCGGGCGCGGTTCAAGGGTCCCTCCGCCTCACAAATTTGTTTTAATGATGAAAATGAGGAAAAAAATGTTATCACGTGTAATGAAAAAGTCCCGCTGCCAGCCTTACCCTTCCGCAATGTGAAATGAAGCCCAACTCTCAGTTTTGTCTTTTATTTAACCACTTTCAGTCTGGACACTTTCACCCCCTTCCAGTCCGGACACTTTCACCCCCTTCCAGTCCGGACACTTTCACCCCCTTCCAGTCCGGACACTTTCCCCCCCTTCCAGTCTGGACACTTCCCCCCCCTTCCAGTCCGGACACTTTCACCCCCTTCCAGTCCGGACACTTTCCCGCCCTTCCAGTCCGGACACTTTCCCGCCCTTCCAGTCCGGACGCTTTCACCCCCGTCCAGTCCGGACGCTTTCACCCCCGTCCAGTCCGGACGCTTTCACCCCCGTCCAGTCCGGACGCTTTCACCCCCGTCCAGTCCGGACGCTTTCACCCCCGTCCAGTCCGGACGCTTTCACCCCCGTCCAGTCCGGACGCTCTCACCCCCTTCCAGTCCGGACGCTCTCACCCCCTTCCAGTCCGGACGCTCTCAGCCCCTTCCAGTCCGGACGCTCTCAGCCCCTTCCAGTTCGGACGCTCTCAGCCCCTTCCAGTCCGGACGCTCTCAGCCCCTTCCAGTCCAGACGCTCTCAGCCCCTTCCAGTCCAGACGCTCTCAGCCCCTTCCAGTCCGGACGCTTTCACCCCCTTCCAGTCCGGACGCTTTCCCCCCCTTCCAGTCCGGACGCTTTCCCCCCCTTCCAGTCCGGACGCTTTCCCCCCCTTCCAGTCCGGACGCTTTCCCCCCCTTCCAGTCCGGACGCTTTCACCCCCTTCCAGTCCGGACGCTTTCACCCCCTTCCAGTCCGGACGCTTTCAGCCCCTTCCAGTCCGGACGCTTTCCCCCCTTCCAGTCCGGACGCTTTCAGCCCCTTCCAGTCCGGACGCTTTCGCACCCTTCCAGTCTGGACGCTTTTTTTCTGCAACCTTTTTTTTAACATGGAGGAACCCTTGAAATAAATTTTAGGCTCCAGGGATAATAATTATTATAACTACAGCTCACAGTACATTAATGTGATGGTCAGCAGGAAAAATGCTCCTTACATTGGTGGTCGTTGGGAAGAACCCCCCCCCCCCCCCCACAGATAGCTAAAAAGATTATTGGTATCAGTGGTTACCCATCTTGAAGGGCAGAACTTGCTTATTGCTCAAGAATCCCTAGGAACCTCTGGAGGAACCCTGGTATACTGTATGTTCACAGAATGTTATGGCTATGCACGTCAAGGACAACCGGTTATGATCCCACATGCCCACAAGGTGGCACCATCATTACATAAAAGTTATTATCGCATGCTGGGCATCGCATTTCTGTGCAATATTGCATCTAAATGATGTTTGGCTTCTGAAATTGCACTCATCCTTCTACTATTTGTCTGTCTCTTTTCACTTTACCTTAACTCCCCTCTGTGAATCGTGACGTTGCCTCTGTCACATCCCCCCCCCCTCTTCCACACATAGAGACTTTCTAAGGACATTGTGTCTTTATTTCACTTTTTCAATCCTGTAGATGTGGGAACCCTCCCTGTGCAGGCTAATTGAATAAAGCAGCGCAAACAAATCTTCCATAATAGAAGAGAGGACAGCGCTTAGTCTGTCCGCTACAAGGTTTTTCAAAGCAAACAAGATGCGTCTTTTTTTTACAGCTGGCTATTGGCTTGCTGAATGCGGCTTTTCACTGAAGGATATAATGGCGTAGACCAATTCCAGCAGATAATGTACATTCGGGCAGAGGCATCATTGCTGAAATTGTACGGCGAATCTCAGCCTCATGAATGGCGGAGGCATTGACTGTTTGCCCCCGAAAGCTGGTTTGAAGCAAATCATGTCTGACTTATCGAGATGATGAAGTAACAATGGAAAATGAGGGCTGTAGAACCCTCTCCTCTGCTTTTCAGAATTTTGGTTGTCAGTCGGATCCCCTAGCCTCAATGCTGAGTCTTTGGCTTGGAACAAGTGTGTAGATCCCTGGTGCCCAACCTGTGGTCCAAGTGTGTAGATCCCTGGTGTCCAACCTGTGGCCCAAGTATGTAGATCCCTGGTGTCCAACCTGTGGACCAAGTGTGTAGATCCCTGGTGTCCAACCTGTGGACCAAGTGTGTAGATCCCTGGTGTCCAACCTGTGGCTAAAGTGTGTAGATCCCTGGTACCCAACCTGTGGACCAAGTGTGTAGATCCCTGGTGTCCAACCTGTGGACCAAGTGTGTAGATCCCTGGTGCCCAACCTGTGGACCAAGTGTGTAGATACCTGGTGCCCAACATGTGGCCCAAGTGTGTAGATCCCTGGTGTCAAACCTGTGGACCTAGTGTGTAGATCCTCGGTGTCCAACCTGTGGACCAAGTGGGTAGATCCCTGGTGTCTAACATGTGGCCCAAGTGTGTAGATCCCTGGTGTCCAACCTGTGGCCCAAGTGTGTAGATCCCTGGTGTCCAACCTGTGGACCTAGTGTGTATATCCCTGGTGTCCAACCTGTGGCCCAAGTGAGTAGATCCCTGGTGTCCAACCTGTGGCCCAAGTGTGTAGATCCCTGGTGTCCAATCTGTGGCCCAAGTGTGTAGATCCCTGGTGTCCAACCTGTGGCCCAAGTGTGTAGATCCCTGGTGTCCATCCTGTGGCCCAAGTGTGCAGATCTCTGGTATCCAATCTGTGTCCCAGGGCCATATGAGGCCTTTTGGTATATGGTTTACAACCCTTGAACCTCAGCAGTCTGTAGTGGGAACATTGAATAGGGTAAGTGCATTGATCTCCACCAGCCTCATGTACCATGTTCCCAGTTTCGTATTGTCTTCTGCAGCATATCTGCAGCCAACAATGTATCCCGTCCTCACTCTCTGACCCTCATTTCCTCTATCAGGTCTGCAGTCTCTGACAGTCCTCTCAAGTGTTACATATATTGAACATTATGTGCGGCCCTTTGGTGATGTCAGGGGTCTCATTTGAGGCCCCCTTTAGCTCATAAGTTGACAACCACTGGTGTAGACAAAGACTGAACCCGGGTTCACACTGATGTGGTGCGGAATTCACACACAGTCTTCAGAATTGGCACCCTTCCTGTGATGGGAATTATTGCACGAACATGGAGAAATCCTTTGGCAAGTGACACATTTCCTCTCACTATGTGTACAACCTTGGATGAAGACCCAGGAGATGGCTGTGGCCACTCTAATCCCGGGTTCACACTGAAGTGGTACGGAATTCGTACCTATTTAAATTGAAGAAAAACAGAGGGGGAAAAAATGAACCGGAATGCATAAAAAACGCACCGGAATGCGTAAAAAATGCATAAAAAACGCACCAGAATGCACTGGACCGCACCAAAACGCACAAAAAATGCACATGGAATGCATAAAAACCGCACTAGAATGCGTCAAAAATGCATATAAACTACACTGGAATGCACCAAAATGCACTAAAAATGCATGTCCCTATTTAAATTGAAGAAAAAGAGAGGGGAAAAATTAATTGGAATGTATAAAAACCGCACCAGAACGCGTAAAAAATGCATAAAAACAGCACCAGAATGCACTGGAACGCACCAAAACGCACAAAAAAATGCACATGTCCCTATTTAATTTGAAGAAAAAGAGGGGAAAATGAACTGGAATTCATAAAAAACACACTGGAATGCGTCAAAAAAGCATCAAAACCGCACCGGAATGCACTGGAACGCACAAAAACGCACTGGAACCACATGTCCCTATTTAAATTGAAGAAAAGGCGAGAGGGGAAAAAATGAACTGGAATGCATAAAAAACACACTGGAACCACATGTCCCTATTTAAATTGAAGAAAAAGGGAGAGGGGAAAAATTAACTGGAATGCATAAAAAATGCACTAGAACGAGTCAAAATGCATGGCTGTGGCCACTCTAAGCCTGGGTTCACACTGAAGTGATACGGAATTCATCCCTATTTATATTGAAGAAAAAGAGAGGGGGAAAAAATGAACTGGAATGCATAAAAAATGCACCGGAACGCGTAAAAAATGCATCAAAACCGCACCGGAATGCACTGTAACACACCAAAACGCACAAAAATTGCACATGGAATGCATAAAAACCGCACTAGAATGCGTCAAAAATGCATAAAAACTACACTGGAATGCACCAAAATGCACTAAAAATGCATGTCCCTATTTAAATTGAAGAAAAAGAGAGGGGAAAAATGAATTGGAATGTATAAAAACCGCACCAGAACGCATAAAAAATGCATCAAAACCGCACCAGAATCCACTGGAACGCACCAAAACGCACAAAACAACGCACATGTCCCTATTTAAATTGAAGAAAAAGAGGGGAAAATGAACTGGAATTCATAAAAAACACACTGGAATGCTTCTAAAAAGCATCAAAACCGCACTGGAATACATTGGAACGCACACAAAACGCACTGGAACCACATGTCCCTATTTAAATTGAAGAAAAGGGGAGAGCGGAAAAAATGAACTGGAATGCATAAAAAACACACTGGAACCACATGTCCCTATTTAAATTGAAGAAAAGCGGAGAGGGGAAAAATTAACTGGAATGGATAAAAAATGCACTGGAACGAGTCAAAAATGCATCAAAACCGCACCAGAATCCACTGGAACGCACCAAAATGCACAAAAAAACGCACATGTCCCTATTTAAATTGAAGAAAAAGATGGGAAAATGAACTGGAATGCATTAAAAACACACTGAAACATGTCAAAAAAAGCATCAAACCCGCACCAGAATGCACTGGAACGCACAAAAAACGTACTGGAACCACATGTCCCTATTTAAATTGAAGAAAAGTGGAGAGGGGAAAAAATGAACTGGAATGCATAAAAAACACACTGGAACGTGTCAAAAAAGCATCCAAACCACACCGGAATGCACCAAAATGCACACAACACGCACTGGAATGCACATGTCCCTATTTAATTTGAAGAAAAAATGGGGGAAAATGAACTGGAATGCATAAAAACGCACTGGAACACGTCGAAACGCATCAAAACCACACCAGAACATACCAAAAATGAGCATGCAAAACCGCATCTGGAATGCATCTGGACTGCGTTTCTATGATGTGAACCGGCCCTCAACCAAAACTAGCCTGCATTCTACATGTGATTTATGGCATCCCACATGCATCTATGTGAGTTGGCGTGTTGGAAGCGAATCGAGAGGAAAGTGAATCATGGCTCATTTGTCAACAACGTTTCTCATGTACTCTGCGCAGAGTGAGGGGTAATATTGCTACAGGACGGCAGGGCTGCGCACAATCACGTATATATTATATTGTAAAGCGCTGAGCAAACTGTTGGCGCGATATAAATCCTGTATAATAATAATAATAATCATATGCTTGATTTTGCATTTCCAGGTAGCGGGCGCACGCACGCACGCCGCCCTTCCTGTGCCGCAATTGGCAGCTAGGGATGTCAATCACCGAGTCCCGCTGGAACAGTGAAAGGGGAGAGCTCTGTGTTTAAAAACACAGGTCTCTCCCGTGTCAGCAAGGACATGCTGCTTTGTATTTATCTGCACAGCATGTCTTCACATAGTAAAACACATAGCACACAGTTAACCCTTTGATCGCCCCAGATGTTAACGACTTCCTGCCCAGTGCCAGTGCTTTTTATTAGCACTGATCACTGTATTGGTGTCACTGGACGTCAGTGACACCAAGTCAACCCCCCCCCCCCTTTGAGATGGAGGGGTGGCAGGACAAGTAATGGGGTATTTGAGATGGAGGGGTGGGCAGGACAAGTAATGGGTACCTGAGATGGAGGGGTGGGCAGGACAAGTAATGGGGTATTTGAGATGGGGGTGGGCAGGACAAGTAATGGGGTATTTGAGATGGGGGGTGGGCAGGACAAGTAATGGGGTATTTGAGATGGGGGGTGGGCAGGACAAGTAATGGGGTATTTCAAATGGAGGGGTGGGCAGGACAAGTAATGGGGTATTTGAGATGGAGGGGTGGGCAGGACAAGTAATGGGGTATTTGAGATGGGGGTGGGCAGGACAAGTAATGGGGTATTTGAGATGGGGGGTGGGCAGGACAAGTAATGGGGTATTTGAGATGGGGGGTGGGCAGGACAAGTAATGGGATATTTGAGATGGAGGTGTGGGCAGGACAAGTAATGGGATATTTGAGATGGAGGGGTGGGCAGGACAAGTAATGGGGTATTTGAGATGGGGGGTGGGCAGGACAAGAAATAAGTATTTGAGATGGAGGGGTAGGCAGGACAAGTAATGGGGTATTTGAGATGGGGGGTGGGCAGGACAAGTAATGGGGTATTTGAGGTGGGGGGTGGGCAGGACAAGTAATGGGGTATTTGAGATGGGGGGTGGGCAGGACAAGTAATGGGGTATTTGAGATGGGGGTGTGCAGGACAAGTAATGGGGTATTTGAGATGGGGGTGGACAGGACAAGTAATGGGGTATTTGAGGTGGGGGGTGGGCAGGACAAATAATGGGGTATTTGAGATGGGGGGTGGGTAGGACAAGTAATGGGGTATTTGAGATGGGGGTGGGCAGGACAAGTAATGGGGTATTTGTACCTTAATGCAGAGAATGCATTACAATGAAAAAATTGGACTTTAGATCGACTTTCATTTCTCCGCTTTCCTCGCTGTACCTTTTCCTGGTGCGTCTCCCCCAGCAGAACACTCATCTATCATGTGTTTATTATGTGATTTGGTTTAGCACATCTGCGCCATTGAAAATCTATTAGTTGTGACTCTTGAATAATAGATTACTCTTCCTCACTTAAAATGCATGAGAATGCAGAACAACGCACCACGGAAACATACATGAACGCATGTGCACGGGCGCTAATGGTTCCTTAATAGCAAAGACTATTGTAAAGAAATCCATTTTGTAGAGCTAATTAAAGTGGGATTAAGCGGCATCTGAGAACCACAAATGGAAAACGCTATTTCATTCATTTTTATTATTCAAAGCAAACTCCCCCGTCCATCCGTCCATCCATCCATCCATCTGTGTCTCCATGCTTCACTTTATTAATAAATCACTTTGCAAAACAGCTCCCTAGCATTTCTAGCCGTGGCCATCTTGAGTAAGGATAGATGACTATTCATGTATCTTTTACTTACCGGAATCTATCTGCCCTTAGCTCAAGCATGCTGAGAAAGCCCCTCCTCCTATCACGGCTCCTGGGATGTATGACATCATTTGCCTAGGCATAGGAACCAGGAGGTAACAGAAGAAATGCAAAAAGAAGTTTAAAACAAGTAAATATTAATTCACCCCCAGCTCTGCTGATCCCCTGCTCAGCAGTAACCCCTAGCTTTGTTGACCCCCACTCAGTAATGACCCCCGCTCTGTTGAAGCCCTACTCAGTAGTAACCCCCAGCTCTGCTGATCCCCTGCTCAGAAGTAACCCCTAGCTCTGTTGACCCCCCCTTAATAGTAACCCATAGTTTTGCTGATCCCCACTCAGTAGTAACCCCCAGCTCTGCTGATCCCCTGCTCAGAAGTAACCCCCAGCTCTGCTGATCCCCTGCTCAGAAGTAACCCCTAGCTGTGTTGACCCCCCACTCAGTAATGACCCCAGCTCTGTTAATGCCCTGCTCAGTAGTAACCCCCAGGTCTGCGGTCTCCCCCTTAATAGTAACCCATAGTTTTGCTGATCCACACTCAGTAGTAACCCCCAGTTCTGCTGATCCCCTGCTCAGAAGTAACCCCCAGCTCTGCTGGTCCCCTGCTCAGTAGTAACCCCTAGCTCTGTTGACCCCCAACTCAGTAATTACCCCAGCTCTATTAATGCCCTGCTCAGTAGTAACCCCCAGCTCTGCTGTTCCCCCCTCAATAGTAACCCCTAGTTTTGCTGATCCCCACTCAGTAGTAATCCCTAGCTCTGCTGATCCCCCTTTCAGTAGTAGCCCTTAGTTCTGCTGGGCCCCTTCTCAGTAGTAACCCCCTGCTTTGCTGATCGCCCTCTCAGTAGTAACCCCTAGCTCTGCTGATAACCCCTCTCAGTAGTTGCTCCTAGCTCTGCTAATCCCCCTCTCAGTAGTAGCCCCTAGTTCTGTTGATCCCCCTCTCAGTCGCCTCTAACTCTGCTGATCCCCTGTTCAGAAGTAACCCCCAGCTCTGCTGATCCCCCTCTCAGTAGTAGCCCCTAGCTCTGCTGTTCCCCCACTCAGTAGAACCCCAGCTATGCCGATCCCCTGCTTAGTAGTAACCCTCATCTCTGCTGATCCCCTGCTCAGCAGTAACCCCCAGCTCTGTTGATCCCCCACTCAGTAATAACCCCAGCTCTGTTAATGCCCTGCTTAGTAGTAACCTTCAGCTCTGCTGTTCCCTCAGTAGTAACTCCTAGTTTTGCTGATCCCCTGTTCAGAAGTAACCCCCAGCTCTGCTGATCCCCCTCTCAGTAGTAGCCCCTAGCTCTGCTGTTCCCCCACTCAGTAGTGACCCCTAGCTATGCCGATCCCCTGCTTAGTAGTAACCCCCATCTCTGCTGATGCCCTGTTCAGTAGTAACCCCCATCTCTGCTGATGCCCTGCTCAGTAGTAACCCCCATCTCTGCTGATCCCCTGCTCAGCAGTAACCCCCAGCTCTGTTGATCCCCCACTCAGTAATAACCCCAGCTCTGTTAATGCCCTGCTTAGCAGTAACCTTCAGCTCTGTTGTTCCCTCAATAGTAACCCCTAGTTTTGCTGATCCCCACTCAGTAGTAACCCCCAGCTCTGCTGATCCCCTGCTCAGTAGTAACCCCCAGCTTTGCTGATACCCCACTCAGTTGTAACCCCCAGCCCTGCTGGTCCCCTGCTCAGTAGTACCCCCAGCTCTTCTGATCCCCTGCTCAGTATTACCCCCAGCTCTGCTGATCCCCCGCTCACCTTCCACTATATTGAAACCTATCTAAATTGAACTTTAGATCCACTTTAATTTCTCCATTTTACTCACTGGTGCGTCTCCCACAGAAAAAAGACTCATCTATCATGTATTTATTATGTGATTTTTTTTAGCACATCTGCACCATTGAAAATCTATTAGTTGCTACTCTTGATAGATTATTCTTGCTCATTTAAAATACATAAGAATGCAGAACAACGCACCATGAAAACATATGTTAATATTCAAAGCAAACTCCCCCATCCATCCGTGTCTCCATTCTTCATTTAATTAAGAAATCACTTTGAAATCCCCCTCCCCTAACATTTCTAGCTGTGGCCATCTTGAGTAAGGGCAGATGATTCATGTATCATTCACTTCCTGCAATCCATCTGCCCTTAGCTCAGTCATGCAGGCAGGAGGGTGAGCTTAACTGAGAAAGCCCCTCCTCCTATGAAGGCTCCTGGAATGTATGACATCATTTACCTAGGCATAGAAACAAGGAAGTAACTGAAGAAATGCAAAAAAAAAAAAGGTTTAAAACAAGTAAATATAAAATACCTTCCTATCTATTAACTAAAGCTAGAATCATAAGGATTAAAAATAATTGATTGAGAGAGCAAAGTTCCACTTTAGACCCCATGCATGCTGGACATTATAAAAACGCCAGTAGTGTTAGCTGTAGAATGCTGCGTCAAAAACATGAGTTTTGGCGCATTTTATAGCATTTTTGCATTAGTGTTTTTCAGCATTTTTCAGCAAAACTGTACTTCCACAAAAGATTGAGGCTCCAAAAAGCTCATAAATGCCAGATAGCCGCATTTTGTAGCTTTAGGGTGTTTTTATAGCTAAAAATGCTAGAAACCCGCTAATTTTCCAGCCAAAAAAACGTTGATTCCAGTCTATGTGTGCATGGACACATAGGAGAACATGCTGGGGATGGACACATAGGAGAACATGCTGGGGATGGACACATAGGATAACATGCTGGGGATGGACACATAGGATAACATGCTGGGGATGGACACATAGGATAACATGCTGGGGATGGACACATAGGATAACATGCTGGGGATGGACACATAGGATAACATGCCGGGGATGGACACATAGGAGAACATGCCGGGGATGGACACATAGGAGAACATGCCGGGGATGGACACATAGGATAACATGCCGGGGATGGACACATAGGATAACATGCCGGGGATGGACACATAGGATAACACGCCGGGGATGGACACACATAGGATAACACGCCGGGGATGGACACATAGGATAACATGCCGGGGATGGACACACAGGATAACACGCCGGGGATGGACACACAGGATAACATGCCGGGGATGGACACATAGGATAACACGCCGGGGATGGACACATAGGAGAACACGCCGGGGATGGACACATAGGATAACACGCCGGGGATGGACACACAGGAGAACATGCTGGGGATGGACACATAAGATAACACGCCGCGGATGGACACGTAGGATAACACGCCGCGGATGGACACGTAGGATAACACGCCGCGGATGGACACGTAGGATAACACGCCGCGGATGGACACGTAGGATAACACGCCGGGGATGGACACGTAGGAGAACACGCCGGGGATGGACACGTAGGAGAACACGCCGGGGATGGACACGTAGGAGAACACGCCGGGGATGGACACGTAGGAGAACACGCCGGGGATGGACACGTAGAATAACACGCCGGGGATGGACACATAGGATAACATGCCGGGGATGGACACATGGGATAACATGCCGGGGATGGACACATGGGATAACATGCTGGGGGGTTTACTGGCTGTAGAAAAAAATGGCAAAAGCCAAAAACAGCCGCTGTATAAACGTCCTGCGTGCAGGAGGACTCAAAGGATAACTTCACCTTTTTTAAGGTGGAACATGTAACATGTTCCTATAGCCGCAGCTGCGCCTGCCAAACCCCCCCCCCCCCCGACGGATCGTAAGTACAGAGAGACTTCTCCCCAATCTGTCAGATTTGAAAACAGTGTGGTCGTGCAGGGCTCCGCCCACATGGCTGCGCCATTTATTCATGGATTTCCACGAATGAATGAACTGCAAGTCCCAGCAGCCTTAGCGGCCATGGGCTTGTAGTATTCAATGGATTTCCATGATGCTGTGGAGTTCCCGGGTAGTTCATGTGTATGTTCATACATATATGTTCCCGGTATGTTCATGTCCCATACACTCCGTACACCCCGTGCTTCCCTACACCACGTACTTCCCATACATCCCGTACACCCCGTACTTCCCATACATCCCGTACACCCTGTACATTCCATACATCCCGTACACCCTGTACATTCCATACATCCCGTACACCCTGTACACCCCATACATTCCATACACCCTGTACACCCCGTACATTCCATACATCCCATACACCCTGTATACCCCACCCCATACACACCATACATCCAGTACACCCCATACATTCCGTGAACCTCGTACACCTCGTACACCCCATACACCCCATACACCTGTACACCCTGTACATCAAATACACCCTGCACACCTCCTACATCCCGTACAGCAAGCAGAGATTCTGACAGGTCTGCTGGAGACCTGCATGGCACCAGTGACCTACCGATCGCTAGTGCAATGCTTTCCAGCAGGAGTCTCCAAACAGCCCGTACATCCCATACACCCTGTACACTCCATACATCCCCTAATTCCCGTACATCCTGTACACCCCATATATCTCGTAAATCCCGTACACCCTGTACAGCAAGCAGATATCCTGACAGGTCTGCAGGAGACCTGCATGGCATCAGTGACCTACCGATCGCTGGTGCAATGATTTACAGCAGGGGTCTCCAAAATATCTAAACAAAGGGCCAGTTTACTGTCCTTCAGGATTTAGGGGGGCCGGACTGTGGCCAGTGGGAGACAAAAACGCCCCAACGTCAGTGCTCCATCATTGTTTTAATGAGAAGAATAGTACCCCATTGATGGTGTGAGTAGGGGCAATGGAGCTCCAACATTGGTGTCAGTTGATGGAATAGTGCCCCAAGGGCCAGACAAAGGTAAGCAAAGGGCCACATCCGGCCCCTGGGCCCCAGTTTGGAGACCACTGCTTTACAAGCT
Organism: Staurois parvus; assembly: GCF_062004578.1. Taxonomy (NCBI): domain Eukaryota; kingdom Metazoa; phylum Chordata; class Amphibia; order Anura; family Ranidae; genus Staurois; species Staurois parvus. The sequence continues at coordinate 55,095 of NW_028318520.1, forward strand.
CATTTGGACAAAAATAATAAATGCACATATTTTTTTTTACCTGCAAAAAAATGTGCATTTATTATTTTTGCCCAAAAGGTGAACTTATCCTTTAGCCACTTAGGGGTTTATTTACTAAAGCTGGAGAGTCCAAAATCAGACTCACTTCTGCATAGAAACCAATCAGCTTCCAGGTTTCATTGCCAAAGCTTCATTGAACAAGCTGAGGTTAGAAGCTGATTGGTTTCTATGCAGAAGGGAGTCTGATTTTGGACTCTCCAGCTTTAGTAAATAAACCCCTTAGTGTCTGGACTGGAAGTGGTTAATGAATATATCTTCTCATGGAATAAATGAAAGATTTTGCCACAAAATGCTGACCCGAGGCCGGCAGAGAGAAGGATGGAAGCCTTTGCCTGGCACTGGTGATGTCATTCTTGTGTCTACAAAGTATACATTTTAGACGTTGCGTTGGTACAAAGTATAAATTCCACGCCCTGTAGAAGTTTTGACGTTACAAAGTTTCACTTTGAATCCAGATGGGGTTTAGAGCCGGCCGGCATGACTATTTCCAATGATGAGAATATCCTACAAAGTGCTGGAAGAAGTAGACCCGCCCCTCCCCCTCCCAGCAATCGGATTTCGGTTTGCTGCGGTCAGATTAGCGCTGTTCCTGAGAACGCCTCGCGCTTTTCTAACTTCAGAAAACGGTAATCCTTTTATAACATCCGTCTGCAACAGCCAGAGGGCGCCTGTCATCCACCCTGTACACAGATAAAATATTAAAGCTGAACTCCAGGCAAGCCGCTGAGGACGCAGATATGAGAAGAATCCTATTGTAGAAAAGATTTGCAATTCTGTTTGGACGGCCTTGTGATCCCGGCACCCCTTCCAGGCAGCGCAGTCAAATCAGCGCCCTCACTTATCTCTGCTGCAGACATTTATATCAAACCAAAACCCATTTTTCGGCATGTCTTTCATCTTGCTTCATTGAATACAGTATTTTGGGGAGGGGGGGGGGGGGGGTTGTGACTTAAAGGTGTCTTACCTGGAGATCCCAACATTAAAAGCATTCCTTGTTAAAGGCTGACATCAATAGTATTTTTTTTTTAATTGAATGAACCTGCTGGCACATTTGTTCAGTGCAAATCAGGCAAAATCGAATGTTCTCCTGTTTTCTCTACAGGTTGAATGTTATTTATTCATACAAAATAGAGTGGGTTGGGAAAATACCACATTATGGCCACTAGATGGGGCTGAGGATTTATTTTCTATGATCCTCTGCTCCATCTAGTGGCCGAAATGCAATATTTCCCAGAACCACTCTATTATTTATGAATTCCTAAAATTATTTTTATGACTGGATAACATTCGACCTGTAGAGAAAATAAAAGAACATTTTATTTTGCCTTTTTTTGCACTGAACAAATTTACCAGCAGTTACCACATTCAGTATGTCTTACATCTTGCTTCATGTAATAATTTTTTTTTTTTGTGACTCTGTTTCAAGGCGTTTCAGGAAAATACTGTATTATCGCCACTAGGTGGCGCTAGGCAGATACGGCTGATCCTGTGACTGTAGCACTCAGGAAGGTATTTCAGGAAAATACTATTATTATACAGGATTTATGGCGCCAACAGTTTGCTCAGCGCTTTACAATATAAAGGGAAACAATACAGCAACAATACAGATCAATACAAGAGGGATAGGAGGGCCCTGATCCTGGGAGCTTACAATCTAGGAGGGAGGGGCTAGTGGTACAAAAGGTAGTAACTGTGGGGGATGGACTGGTAGGAGGAGTAGAAGATTCCATTATTAGCTGAGGGCAGGATAGGCTTCCCTGAAGAGAGAGGATTTCAGAGATCGCCTAAAAGTGAACAGAGTAGGCAATAGTCTGATAAATTGGGGTAGAGAGTTCCAGAGGATGGGGGAGGCTCTGGAGAAGTCCTGGAGACAAGCATGGGAGGAGGAGACAAGGGAGCTAGAGAGCAGGAGGTCGTGCGAGGAGCAGAGAGTACGGTTTGGGTGGTATTTAGAGACAAGATTGGTGATGTCATTTGAGGCAGATTTATAAATGGCTTTATATGTTATTGTTAATGTTTTGAATTTTATCCTTTGGGCAACAGGAAGCCAGTGGAGGGATTGGCAGAGAGGGATGGAGGACACTGAGCGGAGGCCAGTGGAGGGATTGGCAGAGAGGGGTGGAGGACACTGAGTGGAGGCCAGTGGAGGGATTGGCAGAGAGGGGTGGAGGACACTGAATGGAGGCCAGTGGAGGGATTGGCAGAGAGGGCTGGAGGACACTGAGTGGAGGCCAGTGGAGGGATTGGCAGAGAGGGGTGGAGGACACTGAGTGGAGGCCAGTGGAGGGATTGGCAGAGAGGGGTGGAGGACACTGAATGGAGACCAGTGGAGGGATTGGCAGAGAGGGGTGGAGGACACTGAGTAGAGGCCAGTGGAGGGATTGGAAGAGAGGGGTGGAGGACACTGAGTGGAGGCCAGTGGAGGGATTGGCAAAGAGGGATGGAGGACACTGAGTGGAGGCCAGTGGAGGGATTGGCAGAGAGGGGTGGAGGACACTGAGTGGAGGCCAGTGGAGGGATTGGCAGAGAGGGGTAGAGGACACTGAGTGGAGGCTAGTGGAGGGATTGGCAGAGAGGGGTGGAGGACACTGAATGGAGGCCAGTGGAGGGATTGGCAGAGAGGGGTGGAGGACACTGAGTGGAGGGATTGGCAGAGAGGGGTGGAGGACACTGAATGGAGGCCAGTGGAGGGATTGGCAGAGAGGGGTGGAGGACACTGAGTGGAGGCCAGTGGAGGGATTGGCAGAGAGGGGTGGAGGACACTGAGTGGAGGCCAGTGGAGGGATTGGCAGAGAGGGGTGGAGGACACTGAATGGAGGCCAGTGGAGGGATTGGCAGAGAGGGGTGGAGGACACTGAGTGGAGGCCAGTGGAGGGATTGGCAGAGAGGGGTGGAGGACACTGAGTGGAGGCCAGTGGAGGGATTGGCAGAGAGGGGTGGAGGACACTGAATGGAGGCCAGTGGAGGGATTGGCAGAGAGGGGTGGAGGACACTGAGTAGAGGCCAGTGGAGGGATTGGAAGAGAGGGGTGGAGGACACTGAGTGGAGGCCAGTGGAGGGATTGGCAAAGAGGGATAAAGGACACTGAGTGGAGGCCAGTGGAGGGATTGGCAGAGAGGGGTGGAGGACACTGAGTGGAGGCCAGTGGAGGGATTGGCAGAGAGGGGTAGAGGACACTGAGTGGAGGCTAGTGGAGGGATTGGCAGAGAGGGGTGGAGGACACTGAATGGAGGCCAGTGGAGGGATTGGCAGAGAGGGGTGGAGGACACTGAGTGGAGGGATTGGCAGAGAGGGGTGGAGGACACTGAATGGAGGCCAGTGGAGGGATTGGCAGAGAGGGGTGGAGGACCCTGAGTGGAGGCCAGTGGAGGGATTGGCAGAGAGGGGTGGAGGACACTGAGTGGAGGCCAGTGGAGGGATTGGCAGAGAGGGGTGGAGGACACTGAGTGGAGGCCAGTGGAGGGATTGGCTGAGAGGGGTGGAGGACACTGAGTGGAGGCCAGTGGAGGGATTGGAAGAGAGGGGTGGAGGACACTGAGTGGAGGCCAGTGGAGGGATTGGCAAAGAGGGATGGAGGACACTGAGTGGAGGCCAGTGGAGGGATTGGCAGAGAGGGGTGGAGGACACTGAGTGGAGGCCAGTGGAGGGATTGGCAGAGAGGGGTAGAGGACACTGAGTGGAGGCTAGTGGAGGGATTGGCAGAGAGGGGTGGAGGACACTGAATGGAGGCCAGTGGAGGGATTGGCAGAGAGGGGTGGAGGACACTTAGTGGAGGGATTGGCAGAGAGGGGTGGAGGACACTGAGTGGAGGCCAGTGGAGGGATTGGCAGAGAGAGGTGGAGGACACTGAGTGGAGGCCAGTGGAGGGATTGGCAGAGAGGGGTGGAGGACACTGAGTGGAGGCCAGTGGAGGGATTGGCAGAAAGGGATGGAGGACACTGAATGGAGGCCAGTGGAGGGATTGGCAGAGAGGGGTGGAGGACACTGAGTGGAGGCCAGTGGAGGGATTGGCAGAAAGGGATGGAGGACACTGAATGGAGGCCAGTGGAGGGATTGGCAGAAAGGGATGGAGGACACTAAGTGGAGGTCAGTGGGGGGATTGGCAGAGAGAGGTGGAGGACACTGAGTGGAGGCCAGTGGAGGGATTGGCAGAGAGGGGTGGAGGACACTGAGTGGAGGCCAGTGGGGGGATTGGCAGAGAGAGGTGGAGGACACTGAGTGGAGGCCAGTGGAGGGATTGGCAGAGAGGGGTGGAGGACACTGAGTGGAGGCCAGTGGAGGGATTGGCAGAGAGGGGTGGAGGACACTGAGTGGAGGGATTGGCAGAGAGGGGTGGAGGACACTGAGTGGAGGCCAGTGGAGGGATTGGCAGAGAGAGGTGGAGGACACTGAGTGGAGGCCAGTGGAGGGATTGGCAGAGAGGGGTGGAGGACACTGAGTGGAGGCCAGTGGAGGGATTGGCAGAAAGGGATGGAGGACACTGAATGGAGGCCAGTGGAGGGATTGGCAGAGAGGGGTGGAGGACACTGAGTGGAGGCCAGTGGAGGGATTGGCAGAAAGGGATGGAGGACACTGAATGGAGGCCAGTGGAGGGATTGGCAGAAAGGGATGGAGGACACTAAGTGGAGGTCAGTGGGGGGATTGGCAGAGAGAGGTGGAGGACACTGAGTGGAGGCCAGTGGAGGGATTGGCAGAGAGGGGTGGAGGACACTGAGTGGAGGCCAGTGGAGGGATTGGCAGAGAGGGGTGGAGGACACTGAGTGGAGGCCAGTGGAGGGATTGGCAGAGAGGGGTGGAGGACACTGAGTGGAGGCCAGTGGAGGGATTGGCAGAGAGGGGTGGCTGATACGGAACAGTTAGTAAGATGGATGAGTCTGGCAGCAGTATTCATGATAGACTGAAGAGGGGATAGCCTGCGATGAGGTCGGCCAATGAGGAAGGAGTTACAATAGTCAAGGTGAGAGATAACAAGGGAGGGAAGAAGTTGCTTAGTGGTTTCCGACATTAGGGACGGGCGTATCTTGGAGATGTTGCGGAGGTTGGAGATGTTGCGGAGGTTGAAGATGTTGTGGAGGTGATGTCTACAAGATTTGGACAGCGATTGGATTTGGGGCTGAAAGGACAGATGGGAGTCCAGGATTACACCTAGTACCCTGGTATGAGGGGAGGGACTGATGATTGTGTTATTGATCTTGATGGAGAAGTCAGGGGAGGGGGCACAGGCTGGAGGGAATACTAAGAGCTCAGTTTTGGAAAGATTGAGTTTGAGGAAGTGGAGTGACATCCATGCCGATATGTCGCTTAGTAGGTTAGTAATGCGAGAGGAGACTGAAGGGGTGAGGTGAGGAGGAGAAAGATAGATCAGCATAGAGATGGTACTGGAAGTCATGGGAGGTTATCAAGTGACCAAGGGAGGAGGTGTAGATGGAGAAGAGAAGGGGTCCAAGGAAAGAACCCTGAGGGACCCCTACAGAGAGGGGGACAGAGGAGGAGGAGTCAGCTTTATAGGTAACACTGAAGGAATGCTGAAATACTACAATATGACCACTAGATGTCACTAGACAGATAGGGCTGATCCTGTGACTGTAACCTTCAGGAAGGTATTTCAGGAAAATACAGCATTATGGCCACTAGATGGCGATGGCAATCCAGGTTTTTATTATTTTTCTTTAAATAAACCCCTAGGTCAGATCATGTGACTGTAGAAATATGGTGTAAGCTCCATCTAGTGGCCATAATGCACTATTTTCCCTATTGAGGTGTTTCAGGAAAATACAGCATTATGGCCACCAGATGGTGCTAGACAGGGCTGATCCTGTGACTGTAGCACCCATGAAGGTATTTCAGGAAAATACTACATTATGGCCACTAGATGGTGCTGACAATCCAGGTTTTTATTTTTTTTTTCTTTAAATAGACCCCTAGGTCTGATCATGTGACTGTAAAAAGATGGTGTAAGCTCCATAATGCACTATTTTCCCTATTGAGGTGTTTCAGGTAAATACAGCATTATGGCCACTAGATGGTGCTAGACAGATAGGGCTGATCCTGTGACTGTAGCACCCATGAAGGTATTTCAGGAAAATACAGCATTATGGCCACTAGATGGCGATGGCAATCCAGGTTTTTATTATTTTTCTTTAAATAAACCCCTAGGTCAGATCATGTGACTGTAGAAATATGGTGTAAGCTCCATAATGCACTATTTTCCCTATTGAGATGTTTCAGGAAAATACAGCATTATGGCCACTAGATGGAGCTAGACAGATAGGGTTGATCCTGTGACTGTAACCCTCAGGAAGGTATTTTAGGAAAATGCAGCATTATGGCCACTAGATGGCGCTAGACAGATAGGGCTGATCCTGTGACTGTAACACTCAGGAAGGTATTTCAGGAAAATACAGCATTATGGCCACTAGGTGGCGCTAACAATACAGGTTTTTTTTTTTTTTTCTTTAAATAGATCCCTAGGTCAGATATGATTGTAGAAAGATGGTGTAAGCTCCATCTAGTGGCCATAAAGCACTATTTTCCCTGTTGAGGTGTTTCAGGAAAATACAGCATTATGGCCACTAGATGGCACTAGACAGATAGGGCTGATCCTGTGACTGTAATACTCAGGAAGATATTTCAGGAAAATACAGCATTATGGCCACTAGATGGCACTAACAATACAGATTTTTATTTTATTTTTTTCTTTAAATAGAGCCCTAGGTCTGATCATGTGACTGTAGAAATATGGTGTAAGCTTCATCTAGTGGCCATAATGCACTATTTTCCCTATTGAGGTGTTTCAGGAAAATACAGCATTATGGCCACTAGATGGCGCTAGACAGGGCTGATCCTGTGACTGTAACACTCAGGAAGGTATTTCAGGAAAGTACAGAATTATGGCCACTAGATGGCGCTAGACAGATAGGGCTGATCCTGTGACTGTAGCACTCAGGAAGATATTTCAGGAAAATACAGCATTATGGCCACTAGATGGCGCTAACAATACAGTTTTTTTTTCTTTAAATAGAGCCCTAGTTTTGATCATGTGACTGTAGAAATATGGTGTAAGCTCCATCTAGTGGCCATAATGCACTATTTTCCCTATTGAGGTGTTTCAGGAAAATACAACATTATGGCCACTAGATGGAGCTAGACAGATAGGGCTGATCCTGTGAATGTAGCACCCAGGAGGAGGTGATTGGACCGCATTCTTTAGTCTGCGCAGGACAAGAACCTGAAGTGCATGCTGTGCAGTTTGCTAACATCCTTCCCCTGTGTAGACATGACCTGCAGAGTTCTCTTTATTTTCTCTACAGTAGCGGAATTTCCTCCCCCCCCCCAAGGTGGAGCGATGAAGTTACCATTTAACAATTGCTCCGAATGTCATTTTCCAATTCCCTGCCCCGGTTGGTCAGCTTCACCTCTCACCTGTGCGGTAATAATCCGACCTTAAACACTGCAATGTGCGCCGACTTCAATTTATTCCGAGGAAACAACGTGAAGCCATTATTGTATCAAACAAAGAGAAGGGAAAAAAATCCTGACGGTAATTAAATGTTCTGAATGCCAATAAGTGCTTGTGCTGAGAGATGGAATAATCCATTAGGGTGAGTGAAGCCGGCCGGCCGCTGAAAGTTCGATAGCGCAGTATTACGCCGTCATTACCGCTTATGGGGCGAAAATAACCCCCCGAGCTCCTCCGAGCGGAGGGAAATCAATCGAGTGGTCAGCACAAACCGCCATTAATAATTCATAGAACCATCCGGAGAGAGAGAAAGTCTGAGCTCAGCTACATACCGCGCACACAACGCCGTGACCGCCACCGCCGGGCACCTCTACCATCAGATGTTGGCTGATTACTGCAGGGTGTACATTAAAGGGGAACTTTCCATGGCTCCAGTGGCAAAAGCTAGATATTCCTTCACCCGGGGCAAAGACTCAATACAGCCCCCCCCAGTAACGGAACAAGTTCATTCAGTGCGAAGATCCAGTGCGAAGATGCCAAAAATGCCCCTGATGTCTGATTTGTGAGGAACAGAAAGATTCCCCAGTCCCTTTCTCTGCAGCTTCAGTGCTAAACACAGTGTGGAGGGTTCAGGGGTGCGCTGTGTACAGAGTGCAGGGTTTAGGGGTGCGGTATGTACAGAGTACAGGGTTTAGGGGTGCGATATGTAAAATGTGCAGGGTTTAGGGGTGCAGTATGTACAGAGTGCAGGGATTAGGGGTACAGTACGTATAGGGTGCAGGGTTTAGGGGTGCGCTGAGTTCAAAGTGCAGAGCTAAGGGGTGTGCTGTTTACTAAGTGCAGGGTTTGGGGTGCACTGTGTCCATAGTGCAGGGTTCAGGGGTGCGCTGTGTACAGAAGGCAGGGTCTAGGGGTGCAGGGGTGAGTGATGTACAGAGTGCATGGCTCAGGGGTGTGCTGTGTACAGAGTGCAGGGTTTAGGGGTGCGGTATGTACAGGGGGCAGGGTCTAGGGGTGCGCTGTGTACAGAGTGCAGGGTTCAGGGGTGCACTGTGTACAGAGTGCAGGGTTCAAGTGTGCGCTGTGTACAGAGTGCAGGGGTGCGCTGTGTACAGAGTGCAGGGTTCAGGGGTGCACTGTGTAGAGAGTGCAGGGTTCAAGTGTGCGCTGTGTACAGAGTGCAGGGGTGCGCTGTGTACAGAGTGCAGGGGTGCGCTGTGTACAGAGTGCAGGGTTCAGGTGTGCGCTGTGTACAGAGTGCAGGTTTCAGGGGTGCGCTGCGTACAGAGTGCAGGGTTCAGGGGTGCGCTGCGTACAGAGTGCAGGGTTCAGGGGTGCGCTGTGTACAGAGTGCAGGGTTCAGGGGTGCGCTGTGTACAGAGTGCAGGGTTCAGGGGTGCACTATGCGCAGTGCTGATACAATACACAGACGGAATAAGAAGAAACTCAGTAAGGCCAGAAACAGAGAAGTCACAGATTCCCAGGCAATAGCTGTGCAGGCAGCTGATCCCCCCCCCCCCCCATTCCTCTGATCCTTTGAGGGAGGGAGAGGAGGAGACGAGGGGTTTCAGCTGCTGCAGGAAGATCAGTACCAGCCGTGGCATCCCTCTCAATGCCGCACCCAGGGCACATGCCCCCCCCCCCCCCAGTTTCGGCTCTGCATGACTCTACACATCCTTGCAGTATCATTTACATTTATTTATTTATTTCAGGTACTTCTATAGCGCCATCAATTTACGCAGCACTTTACATATATATTGTACATTCACATCAGTCCCTAACCCTCAAGGGGTGTACAATCTAAGGTCCCTAACCCTCAAGGGGCGTACAATCTAAGGTCCCTAACCCTCAAGGGGCGTACAATCTAAGGTCCCTAACTCACATTCATACATACACATACTAGGGACAATGTAGACAGGAGCCAATTCACCTACCAGCATGTCTTTGGAGTGTGAGAGGAAACTGGAGTACACCCGGAGGAAACCCACGCAGGCAAAACATGCAAACTCCAGGCAGGTGGCGCCATGGTTGGGATTTGAACCAATGAGACCTTTGTCCAACTTCATAGCTAGGAGAACCATTTATCAAGTAGCTATCTCCTTGCTAGCTACATTGTCGGATGGTGGTGGAGGTAAGAGAGGCATGATGGGTGGTGGCAAGAGGAATGCAAAAGAACATAGGCCAGACATGCCCCTCCCCAATTCTTCTACATTCTTCTTGCCGCCCTCAGTGTTGAGCAAGTGCTCAGTTAGTTGTCAAGCAGCTCTCTCCTTGGCAGCCATGTTGTCAGATGGCTGTGAAGGAGTGGGGGTACTCTAAGCACTTAAGACAGGTGGCAGCAAGAGGAACATAGAGTGATGGGGTGGGGCATGTCAGCCAATGTCCTGCATTCCTCTTGCCAATACCTGTTTCAGGAGCCATTTTGTCGGACAGCTGTGGAGTGAGGGGGTTCTCAAAGTACTTACACAAGACAGGTGGCGGCAAGAAGAACATAGAGTGATGGGGTGGGGCATGTCAGTCAACGTCCTTCTGCATTCCTCTTGCCAATACCTGTTTCGGGAGCCATGTTGTTGAACAGGTGTGGAGGTGGGGGTGTTCTCCAAGCACTTACTCAAGACAGATGGCAGCAAGAGGAAGATAGAGAGATGGGGTGGGGCATGTCAGTCAACATCTTTCTGCATTCCTCTTGCCAATACCTGTTTTGGGAGCCATGTTGTTGAGCTGGTGTGGAGGGGGGGGGGGGGTTCTCCAAGCACTTACTCAAGACAGATGGCAGCAAGAGGAACATAGAGTGATTGGGTGGAACATGTCAACCAACGTCCTTCTGCATTCCTCTTGCCAATACCTGTGTCGGGAGCCATGTTGTTGAACAGGTGTGGAGGGGGGGCTCTTCAAGCACTTACTCAAGACAGATGGCAGCAAGAGGAACATAGAGTGATGGGGTGGGGGCATGTCAACCAATGTCCTTCTGCATTCCTCTTGCCAATACCTGTTTTGGGCATATGCTCAGAGCCAAGCCAAGTGCCATCAAGTACCTCGATCCTTGCTAGCCTCTCCCCCCATGTTCCTCTTGCTGCTGCCTGTCTCGGGCAAATGCATGGAGCCAAGACCCAGTTATCAATCAAGCAGCTATCTCCTTGCTAGCTATGTTGTTGGATGGTTGCTGGAGGGCTGGGGGGAGGTGTCCTGTCCAACTTCATAGCTAGCAAGGAGACAGCTGTCTGATAACTGGTTCTTGGGGTGGCGAGGCACCCTGTCCACCTTCATAGCTAGGCTTGCAAAGCACATAGGAACGTGAAGCAAAGTACTACATGTACTGTGGCTCTTGGGGAACACAACACTGAAAACAATGAAGTGACAGTTCTTCTTAAAGCTGAATAATCCCTTTGAAACAACTGACAATGGAAGGTCAGGGGGAACGTGTCACCTGCCTTCACTACCTGAGCGAAAAGCCTAATCAGATGATGTATTTAAACTCCCGTCATCATTCTCTCCCTTTCATCTCCCGACAAAAAAAAAAGTCAGCTTTTAGCTTCATGAGAGATTGAAATTCTAATTAGCCGCGTTCGTTATTTAGCAGCCATTACCTGACGTGTCCCCGCACGGGCTCTTCTTGTGATGCTCGTTTCGGGAACAATTTCATTCTGCAAAATATCAAGTGCCACTTTATCTGGCAGAGCGCCGCTTACCGCGGCCCTACCCACCCTCCGCCGCTACGGAGGAGAATATATTCCCCGAAAGGCATTAAATGTCAGCCTGATCGTCCCTCTGTTTAGACGGCATGAGTCACGGAGCCATTTTCATCGACTATGGGTACCAAGGAACCCTTTTTACTGCTTTAGCCGTTTTTGCATTTTCTTTTTTTTTTTTAAATAATTTTAGGCATAAATCTCCAAAACATGATTTATTTTCTGAAAGCAGATACCCTAGAGCACGGGAGTCAAATTGTTGGCCCTCCAGCTGTTGCCAAACTACAAGTCCCATGAGGCATTGCAAGATTGACAGTTACAAGCATGACTCCCAAAGGCAGAGGCATGATGGGGCTTGTAGTTCACGGGTGTCAAACTGGCGGCCCTCCAGCTGTTGCCAAACTACAAGTCCCATGAGGCATTGCAATATTGACAGTTACAAGCATGACTCCCAAAGGCAAAGACATGATGGGACTTGTAGTTCACGGTTGTCAAACTGGTGGCCCTCCAGCTGTTGCCAAACTACAAGTCCCATGAGGCATTGCAAGATTGACAGTTACAAGCATGACTCCCAAAGGCAAAGACATGATGGGACTTGTAGTTCACGGTTGTCAAACTGGTGGCCCTCCAGCTGTTGCCAAACTACAAGTCCCATGAGGCATTGCAAGATTGACAGTTACAAGCCTGACTCCCAAAGGCAAAGACATGATGGGACTTGTAGTTCACGGTTGTCAAACTGGTGGCCCTCCAGCTGTTGCCAAACTACAAGTCCCATGAGGCATTGCAAGATTGACAGTTACAAGCATGACTCCCAAAGGCAGAGGCATGATGGGACTTGTAGTTCACGGGTGTCAAACTGGCGGCCCTCTAGCTGTTGCCAAACTACAAGTCCCATGAGGCATTGCAAGACTGACAGTTACAAGCATGACTCCCAAAGGCAGAGGCATAATGGGACTTGTAGTTCACGGGTGTCAAATTGATGGCCCTCCAGCTGTTGCCAAACTACAAGTCCCATGAGGCATTGCAAGACTGACAGTTACAAGCATGACTTCCAAAGGCAGAGGCATGATGGGACTTGTAGTTTCACAACAGCTGGAGGACCGCCAGTTTGACATCCCTGACCTAGAGAATAAAATAGAGGTAGGTCCGTATGGTGTACGGATCTGGCAGCGAAAGGGTGAAAGTTGACCTCCGGGAAGAATTCAGAACTACCCTTGCAGTGGGGCTCAATTTTTCTCTAGGGTACCTTTAAATTTATTTATTTCAGGTACTTATATAGCGCCGTCAGTTTACGCCGCGCTTTACATATATATTGTACATTCACATCAGTCCCTAACCCTCAAGGGGTGTACAATCTAAGGTCCCTAACTCACATCCATACATACACATACTAGGGACAATTCACATTACCAGCATGTCTTTGGAGGGTGGGAGGAAACTGGAGTACCAAGAGGAATCCCACGCAGGCACAGGTAGAACATGCAAACTCCAGGCACGTGGTTTCGTGGTTGGGATTTGAACCAACAACCCCAGTACTGCCAGGTGGAAGTGCTAACCACTTAGCCACTGTCCTGCCCTGGGTACCTTTAAATGCAGTTTTACTTTACTTATATCTCTTACCTTTTTCCTCACTCCCGTGGGCTTCCTCCTCTTCATGTGACTGGTTCCCCTTCTCTTCGCTGTTCCACCCAGAGTTCCTGCAGTCCTGCATTATAAGTAAGCATGCCAAGGACCGGCCAACGACCAGGAGCGTCACCTAGAAGAGGAGAGGCTGCCGGGGGAGTGAGGAACAAGGTACGTAAATTCGCTTTTTATTGGTACCCTGGACAAAAATGAGCATTTATCCTTTGCCGTGTCAGGGGAGCCCCACTTCAAGGGTAGCATTGAACCTTCCCTGGGTGGCAGCACACTGACTACATGGTTAGCACTTCTACCTGGCAGTACTCGGGTCTGTTGGTTCAAATTCCAGCCACGGCATCGCCTCCTTTCCAACATGGTCCACTTAACCAAAAGGCCTGGCGGACCCCTTTCCTTGTGACTAGCCGAAGCCGACCACCAAGTACTAGGTCAGAGGGCTCTCCCGAAGAGAGACCCCCCAGGAACAGGGAAGGAAGGAACCTAAGGGCCACACATCGCATGCAGGGAGGTATACCCACACTAACCTTAACCTAATCAGTTTTTCCTGAAAAGAGAGAGTTAAAATTTCTGACAAGTTTCTATTACTGTCTGTGACCTCATTGGGGAGATTTTCCTTCACTTCCTGTGCCATTGACTACCATACATAAAATGAAGGGAGGGGCCATCACTTGGTTTGGGGGCTTTAACCCTTTCTGCAGCATACTTACCCTGTTTGGACATTGACTTGTATTTATTTCAGGTACTTATATAGAGCCATGAATGTACGCCGCGCTTTACATATATATTGTACATTCACATCAGTCCCTAACCCTCAAGGGGTGTACAATCTAAGGTCCCTAACCCTCAAGGGGTGTACAATCTAAGGTCCCTAACTCACATCCATACATACACATACTAGGGACAATGTAGACAGGAGGCAATTGACCTACCAGCATGTCTTTGGAGTGTGGGAGGAAACCAGAGTACCTGGAGGAAACCCACGCAGGTACAGGGAGAACATGCAAACTCCAGGCAGGTGGGGCCGTGGTTGGGATGTGAACCAACGACCTGAGTACTGCCAGGTGGAAGTGCTAACCATTTAGCCGCTGTATATTAGCTGTTTGTGTGCTTTCTAGAAGCTGGAGGTGGGTGGGCAGAATACATGAAGTGCCACCTGTGGGCAGTGGGGGTATTAGGGGGTGTTGGACAGTAGCTGCCAGAGTGGACAGAAAGCCGCAGCCCAATAGAAGGACGTCACACTCCACAACTTGGCCACGCACCATGTAATGTTTGCCAGTGCGCCACACCATGCTAATTTTTAATCAAGTGCCATTTAAATACTTTTATTTTCTCTTTTTATTTGCAGTCCCGTGACCACTAATCCTTCGCCCCGGTCCGCAGCCCCGGGGGTGAGGGAACCCTTGTCTATGACAGCAACAGACAATCCTGGGAGACAGTCCCGCCCCCCCTACACACACAGGGGAGTCCCTAGGGTTGGTGTCACCCGGTGCGATAACACTTGGTGACACCCCCTCCGACGATCCCCGCAGAATGGATCGGATCTGCGGATGGAGCATAATGGATTGGACTCCGATCCATTATGCTCCATCCGCAGATCCGATCCATCCTGCGGGGATCATCGGCTTGCTTTACAACTTACTTTTTTGTGGAGCGGGTCCAGTGTCACCCCGTGCGGTAGGTATCACCCGGTGTGGCGTGCACCCCCCGCACCTGCCTAGGGACGCCCCTGTGCACACATTTTCAAAAGCCTCAGCTGTGCATGTTTTCCTATGAGACTGTGTAAAAGGGAGTGTGGTCCATTCCCTCCACTCAGGTCTCAGATTACACTCAGCTCTCTTCTATCTATGCTGTGCAGTGTGTGAAGTCGGATCCCCCTCCCCTGCTATCTGAAGCTCAGAAATGCTGGGTAAATTCTAGACTTTGAATTGCTGCAGAGGAGAAAGGGCTGCGGATGGAGCATAGTGGATTGAACTCCGATCCATTATGCTCAATCCGCAGATCCGATCCACCCTGCAGGGATCGTCAGCTTGCTTTACAACTTACCTTTTTGTGGAGCGGGTCCAGTGTCACCCCGTGCGGTAGGTATCACCTGGTGTGGCGCGCACCCCCCGCACCTGCCTAGGGACGTCCCTGTGCACACATTTTCAAAAGCCTCCGCTGTGCATGTTTCCCTATGAGACTGTGTAAAAGGGAATGTGGCCCATTCCCTCCACTCAGGTCTCAGATTACACCCAGCTCTCCTCTTTATGCTGTGCAGTGTGTGAAGTCGGATCCCCGTCCTCTGCCTTCTGAAGCTCAGAAATGCTGGGTAAATTCTAGACTTTGAATTGCTACAGAGGAGAGAGGTCTATAGATAAACAGGTACAACTTATGTAGGAGGATTTGGTTCATCTCTGTGTATCCCCTGAGGCCGTTCACTTCGCGGGGTATATAGAGGGGTTTACCACCATTTCAATGAAGAACATCCGACCTTGAGATCAAATTTCCTGGCAACATTCGATTTTTCCGTCATTCGCGGAGAGCGAACGTACACGCAGTGCGGTAGGACGAATAGCCCTGCAAATCTTTTTATTGGAATCTTGTGAAACAGTATTTTTTTTTCCCTGGAAAAACACTTTAAGTAAATAAAAAATTGACCGAAAGGCGTTCCATTTTCCCCGTGAAAAATTCCGAGAGCTTTCTCGGGAATGGATAATAGGGAATGATGACCTCTGCCCGGCGTCTGATGATCAATGAAGCGTTGGCTTTTCTCTGGAATTTCTCCTGGGAGTATAATGCGTCCAATCCCCGGCCGCGGGAGCGGCGGTTAGCGCAGGCACTCGTGATAGATGGGTCACTTGCCAGCTTTTGCCGGCTCCCTGCTACAGATGAGAGATATAATAAGTAGCCGGTTTATTTCCTCCCGAGAAGACGTGTCACATACCGCCGCTGCCAGGCCGTAAAGCCGCACCGTCCGAGGTGATCCCCCGAAAAAAAAAGGAAAAGGTCGTGATTTACAGCGCGCCGGGCATTAGACAATTAGCTTTTATGTGCGATAATTATGACGTGTTAAAACTTAATGGGGCGTTCATAAAAAACGCACTTTACAATATAGTCCCCGGCTCAAAAAGCAGAAGAATCTCTCCGGGAGCCTGCCAAAAGCACCCAGCGCCGCGCCGCGGACCCACCCGGCACTCAAAGCGTATGTGCAGCCAAAAATCATTACTTTTCAACAGAGAAGGGAAGAATTATTATTTTTATTATTAATATAGAGGATTTATTATATTATATATTTTATTTTTTTATTATATTATTATACAGTTTGCGCAGCGCTTTACAAAATGAATTAGAACCCCTGTCAGATTTTTCTTTCCCTGTCTGTGTCCCATTGAATCTCCCGATTGCGTGCCGCAGCCCCTCTGAAAGGGCAAGCGCGTGCTGCGGCACGCACCCCTGTGCCTAGGTTCACACCGAAGCGTTTTTTGCAGCGTTTTGCTTAACCTCTTCACGCCGGCTGCGCACATATGTGCGGCCTCCCGGCGTCTGGGCCTAGATGTGAGCGGCCGCACATTTGCGTCGTATTAAAGAAAAACATATGTGCTGAGAGCGCGCGCCCCGCACGCTCCCAGCACGGGTGTCTGATACTCACAGAAAGGTCCCGGTCTCCTTTTTCGATTGGGACCTTTCCCGATCATCACGGCGGTCACATGATCCCTAAACCCCGCCCCACCTCCCAGCTTCTGAAACTCTTAAAGGGCCAGGAGGCGCCGGCGTGAAGGGGTTAAACGCAGTACAGTCAATTTAACATGACTTCCTTCACATCTCGGCGTTTTTGCCCGGTGCCTTTTTTGTGAAGGGTCGGGGACTTTTTTAAAACGTAAAACGTTGTGTTTTTGGTTTTATAGACTTTAACCACTTGCCTACCGGGCACTTATACCCCCTTCTTTACCAGGCCAATTTTCAGCTTTCAGCGCTGCCGCACTTTGATTGACAATTGCGCGGTCATGCAACATTGTACCCATATGAAATTTTGATCATTTTTTTCTCACAAATAGAGCTTTCTTTTGGTGGTATTTAATCGCCACTGGGCGCTTTACTTTTTGCGCTATAAATACAAAAGGTGCAAAAAATTTGAAAAAAAAAAAAAAAAAGCATCTTTGTTTCTATTATAAAATTTTTCAAACAGGTAATTTTTCTCCTTCACTGATGTGCGTTGATGAGGCAGCACTGATGGGCACTGATAGGCGGCACTGATGGGCACTGATAGGCAGCACTAAAGGGAACTGATAGGCAGCACTAATGAGGTGGCACGGATAGGTGGCACTGATAGACAGCACTAATGAGGTGGCACGGATAGGTGGCACTGATAGACAGCACTAATGAGGTGTCACGGATAGGCGGCACTAATATGCAGCACTGATAGGCGGCACTGATAGGTGACACTGATGATGGGTACTGATAGACGGCACTGACTGGCATCACTGCTGTGCACTGACTGGCACAACCCCTGGGCACTGACTGGTGGCACTGACTGGCAGCACTGGTGGGTGGCACAGGTGGGTGGGCACAGGTGGGTGGCACTGCTGGGCACAGGTGGGTGGCACTTCTGGGCACAGGTGTGTGACACTGCAGAGTGGCACAGGTGGGTGCACTGCTAGGCACAGGTGGGTGCACTGCTGGGCACAGGTGGGTGATCTGCTGGGCACAGGTGGGCGGAGCTAGTGGGCGCACTGCTGGGCACAGGTGGGCGGAGCTTGCGGGTGGCACTGCTGGGCACCGATCATCAGGGCACTGATGATCGGTGCCGATCCCCGCTCTGACAACTGTTCTCGGCAGTACTTTCCTCATGATCTGACAGCGTGAGGAAAGTGCAGCCGAGCACTGGCACTTGCATTTCCCTCTGATCAGCGTGTCATTGGACACCGCTGATCAGGTGGTAAAAGGCCGCTGTGATTGGCCTTTTACCACATCACGTGATCAGCTGTGTCCGTAGGACACGGAGATTGCCGGGTGCGTGCCCCCTGGGGCGCACAGGAGAGCACGTTCTGGGAGGACGTCATATGACGTCCACCCAGAACTGGCCGGCCGCAGTGCAGCCGTCATTCGGCTATCTGCGGTCGGCAGGTAGTTAATGGAGATGCTGCAGAAAAAAATTACCTGTTTGCAAAATTTTATAATAGAAACAAAGAAACGTTGGTTTGTTTGAAATTTTTTGCTTTTAGCGCAAAAAGTAAAACACCCAGCGGCAAGTAAATACCACCAAAAGAAAACTATATGTGTGAGAAAAAAATGATAAAAATGTCATATGGGTATGATGTTGCATGACTGCGCAATTGTCATTCAAAGTGTGACAGTGCTGAAAGCTGGCCTGGTAAGGAAGGGGGTATAAGTGCCCTGTAGGCGAGGGGTTAAACACAAAACGTTGTGTTTTTAGTTCTATAGACTGCAATGGAGACGCTGCAGAAAAGCACATTTTTGCAGCATTTTTGCAGTGTTTTTGATGCGTTTTATGTTTTAAATCTGCTTAGCAACAAGGAAAAAAATAAAAGAAATGAAAGAAAAAAACGCAAAACATATCAAAAAACACAAGTGCAAAAACACAATACGCAATGCGGAAACGGCTGAAACGCAACCTGCATAGGTTTGAACCTAGTCTTTTTTTTAAACGCAAAACGTTGCGTTTTTGGTTCAATAGACTTCAATGGAAACGCTGCAGAAAAGCACGTTTTTGCTGCATTTCTTCAGAGTCCGATCCATTGTGCTCCCCAATTTGCAGATCCGATCCATCCTGCGGGGATCGTCGGCATGCAACCTATACGGGGTGACACCGGACCCGCTCCACGAAAAGGTAAGTTGTAAAGAAAGCTGACGATCCCCGCAGGATGGATGGGATCTGCGGATTGGGGAGCATAATGGATCGGACTCTGATCCATTATGCTCAGCCCGCAGATCCCATCCATTCTGTGGGGATCTCCGGAGGGGGTGTCACCAAGTGTTATTGCACCGGGTGACACCAACCCTAGGGATGCCGCTGCGCACAGACATGATACATATATGGGGGACGTATTACCTGCTATCCTGCGGGGATCGTCAGCATGCAGCCTATACGGGGTGACACCGGACCCGCTCCAAGAAAAGGTACGGATCCATCCTGCAGGGGTTGTTGTCTTGCTTTATAACTTACCTTTTCGTGGAGCCGGTCCAGTGTCACCCCGTGCGGTAGGTGTCACCAGGTGCGGTGCGCACCCCCTGCACCTGCCTCGGGATGCCACTGTCTGTGCGTTTTCCTGTAGTTCAGCTTACTCCCGGGTTCACACTGATGCGGTGCGGAATTTACAGCGTTTTCTGTGTGAATTCCGCACTGCATCAGAATCGCACCCCGTTCATGCGAACCGCTGCGGGTGTGTATGTTAACAAAACCCCGAAATCGGTCCGCAAGACGTAGTGCAATGTGCAGAATCGGATCGCATAGATGTGACTACCCATGCAATCCGATTCTAGTGCGGACCCAAAAAAGGGTCCTGCACCTTTGTGGTGCGATTAGAGCCATACAATTGTACGGATCCGATCGCACCGCACAGAACTATCATGTGCAGGGGCGGACTGACCATTTGGAAACTCGGGCACTGCCCGAGGGCCCGGGGTCAGTAGGGGGCCCTATGGGATGCCCCTGGTACCTTTTTCATAGGTTTTTTTGAGTTTTGGCAAGGACACAGGGGCCCCATGATCCCCTATTGCCCAGGAGCCCCATGAGTTGTCAGTCCGTCCCTGGTCATGTGATTTGCAGAGGAATGCGGTGCAGTTCCTGTGCGAATCACATGCGTTATACCGCACCGCACATGTGAACCCAAAAAACCTGATACATTTTATTTTAGGGCCAGTTCATGCTACATGCGTTTCAGCGATCCCATTCTAGTGTGGACCCAAAAAAGGGTCCTGCACCTTTTTGATGCGATTAGAGCCATAGAATTGTACGGATCCGATCGCACCACACAGAACTGTCATGTGCAGGGGCGGACTGACCATTAGGAAACTCGGGCACTGCCTGAGGGCCCAGGGTCAGTAGGGGGCCCCGTGAGATGCCCATGGTGCCTTTCTCATAGGCTTTTTTGAGTTTGGGCAAGGACACAGGGGCCCCATGATCCCCTATTGCCCGGGGGCCCCATGAGTTGTCAGTCCGCCCCTGGTCATGGGATTTGCAGAGGAATGCGGTGCGGTTGCTGTGCGAATCACATGCGATATACCGCACCGCACATATGTGAACCCAAAAAACATTTTATTTTAGGGCCAGTTCATGCAGCGATCCGATTCTAGTGCGGATCCAAAAAAGGGTCCTGTAGCTTTTTGGTGCGGTGCGATTAGTGCCATACAAAATGTACGGATCGGATCGCACTGCACACAAATCTCATGTGATTTGCAGAGGAATGCGGCGCGGTGCGGTGCCCGTGGGAATCCCATGCGATATGCCGCACCGCACAAGGGTGAACCCGGGCTGAAGAATCCGTTCGCATTATCCGTTGGTTGCAGTGTGAAGTTTCCTTTCATTCACAAGTCATTTCCCGGATGGCTCGCCGCCTGGATCTCCCGCTCTGATTTATCCGTTTTGTTACATTACCTCTCTAAGAATGCAATTACAGGAGAGAGCGGCGTGTCAGCGGGGAGACGTGGAAATGACAAACATACATCAGCCAGAGAAGAACGCAGCCCGCGCCCCGGGAATCCGCTCACAGGATGGCGCCATGTTTGCCCACCAAGACTCGCAATCACCTGCAAATTCTCACCTCCAGGGAAAGTCTGAAATACTCCACACCGATGCCGTTCCATCGTCCTGGCCAGGGACCTCGGGGGCGGGGAGGCACATAACCTGACCCCGGGAAGAGACTAGTGCAGGGCTCTCCAAACTACGGCCCACTACAAGGTTTTATGAGGTCCACGGCTGATATGTCTCCGCTTCAATCCATCCCTCCCTTCCCAACAGTAAGGGGGGGTTATCAAGAGGGACTCTGATGGGGACCCTGAAATAAGTTGGAACTCTGATATACTCTGGTGGGGAACATAATGTAAGGGGAGACTCTGACAGGGACCCTAATGTAAGAGGGGACTCTGATAGTGACCCTACAGTAAGGGGGACTCTGATGGGGACCCTGATGTAAGGGCAGACTCTGATAGGGACCCTGATGTAAGGTGGGAATCTGGTGGGGACCATAATGTAAAGGGAAACTCTGATAGGGACCCTAATGTAAGGGGGACTTTAATGGGGACCCTGATGTAAGGGGGAATGCTGATAGGGACCCTAATGTAAGGGGGACTCTGCTGGTGACCCTGATGTAAGGGGAGACTTTGATAGGGACCCTGATGTAAGGTGAGACTCTGATGGGGACTGTGATGTAAGAGAGTACACTGCTGGTGACCCTGATGTAAGGAGAGACTCTGATAGGGACCCTAATGTAAGGGGGACTCCACTGGTGACCCTGATGTAAGGGGAGACTCTGATAGGGACCCTAATGTAAGGTGGGACTCTGATAGGGACCCTAATGTAAGGTGGGACTCTGGTAGGGACCATAATGTAAAAGGAGACTCTGATAGGGACCCTAATGTAAGGGGGACACTGCTGGTGACCCTGATGTAAGGGGGGGGGACTTTAAAGCAAGGGAGGACATTGATAGAGACTTTATTGTAAGGGGGGACTCTGGTGGGGACCCCGTTGTAAGAGGGACTCTGTAAGGAGGGATGTAAAGGGAGGTAAGAATTTAGATGCAATTTTATTGCCCCCCCCTCCGCCTGCCCAATTTAAAGTGGAGCTCCAGTCTTGTGTGAAATTTTTTTCTTAAAAAGCCTAATTGAGTGGCAGAGAGTGTAAAGTCGCACTACATGAACAGGATTGTCACACTTTTTAATTTTTTTTTGCAAATAGGAAAGTACGACAATTCTGTAGAATTCTGTACAAAATGTAGTGCGACTTTACACTCTCTGGCCTCAAAGTCCCACCCATCCAAAGTCACATCCAAGTCACATCCAAGTCCCACCCATCCAAAGTCACATCAAAGTCACATCCAAGTCCCACCCATCCAAAGTCACATCCAAGTCACATCCAAGTCCCACCCATCCAAAGTCACATCCAAGTCCCACCCATCCAAAGTCACATCCAAGTCCCACCCATCCAAAGTCACATCCAAGTCCCACCCATCCAAAGTCACATCCAAGTCACACCCATTCAAAGTCACATCCAAGTCACACCCATCCAAAGTCACATCCAAAGTCACATCCAAGTCAAACCCTCCAAAGTCACACCCATCCAAAGTCACATCCAAGTCCCACCCATCCAAAGTCACATCTAAATCACACCCATCCAAAGTCACATCCAAGTCACACCCATCCAAAGTCACATCCAAATCACACCCATCCAAAGTCACATCCAAGTCACACCCTCCAAAGTCACATCCAAGTCACACCCATCCAAAGTCACATCCAAAGTCCCACCCATCCAAAGTCACATCCAAATCACACCCATCCAAAGTCACATCCAAGTCGCACCCATCCAAAGTCACATCCAAGTCCCACCCATCCAAAGTCACATCCAAATCACACCCATCCAAAGTCACATTAAAGTCCCACCCATCCAAAGTCACATCCAAGTCCCACCCATCCAAAGTCACATCCAAGTCACACCCATCCAAAGTCACATCCAAGTCACACCCATCCAAAGTCACATCCAAAGTCACATCCAAGTCAAACCCTCCAAAGTCCCACCCATCCAAAGTCACATCTAAATCACACCCATCCAAAGTCACATCCAAGTCACACCCATCCAAAGTCACAACCAAAGTCACATCCAAGTCAAACCCTCCAAAGTCACACCCATCCAAAGTCACATCCAAGTCCCACCCATCCAAAGTCACATCTAAATCACACCCATCCAAAGTCACATCCAAGTCACACCCTCCAAAGTCACATCCAAGTCACACCCATCCAAAGTCACATCCAAAGTCCCACCCATCCAAAGTCACATCCAAATCACACCCATCCAAAGTCACATCCAAATCACACCCATCCAAAGTCACATCCAAGTCACACCCTCCAAAGTCACATCCAAGTCACACCCATCCAAAGTCACATCCAAAGTCCCACCCATCCAAAGTCACATCCAAGTCCCACCCATCCAAAGTCACATCCAAGTCACACCCATCCAAAGTCACATCCAAGTCACACCCATCCAAAGTCACATCCAAGTCAAACCCTCCAAAGTCCCACCCATCCAAAGTCACATCCAAATCACACCCATCCAAAGTCACATCCAAGTCGCACCCATCCAAAGTCACATCCAAGTCCCACCCATCCAAAGTCACATCCAAATCACACCCATCCAAAGTCACATCCAAGTCCCACCCATTCAAAGTCACATCCAAGTCCCACCCATCCAAAGTCATATCCAAGTCACACCCATCCAAAGTCACATCCAAGTCAAACCCTCCAAAGTCACATCCAAGTCACACCCATCCAAAGTCACATCCAAGTCACACCCATCCAAAGTCACATCCAAGTCCCACCCATTCAAAGTCACATCCAAGTCACACCCATCCAAAGTCACATCCAAATCACACCCATCCAAAGTCACATCCAAGTCACACCCATCCAAAGTCACATACATGTCAATACTTTCCTATTGTCAACAAACACCCTAAAACAAATAAAAATCGCACTTCATGCGTTTATGCCGTGTGTCCATTGAATTCTACTGAACCAAAAACGCCCCGCGTTGCATTTAAAAAAGTCCCCGTCCCTTTCCAAAAACAGTGGCTGAAAAATGCATAGATGTGAACGTGCCCCATAGGAAACCAGGCTAAATGGACCGTAGTGTGTTTTTGCAAAACACTGAAAATCGCATTGGTGCGATCTAAGGTGCAAAAACATTTCCCATTAATAGCTCCCCCCCCCCATTCCTCTCCTGCAAATCCATAGACGACGGAGACTTCTGTTTTTATTGAAATATTAGCAGTCGCTTTGAATTGGATCCGCTTTTGTTGGCTGGCAGGTTTGAACGCCGAGGATTATCGCATTGTTCCTCAAACGAGCAATAATAAATGGGACGTCGCAGGAATTGACGCTCGGAATAATTCCGCTCATCCAACTCCTGCGAATTTACAGAAAGTAATTAAATTCTCCGCGGGTTTGTTTGAGGAAAACTTTCCCGGCGTTTGGTCTCCGCGGGGAGAGCTTTGTGCGGAGCCAGAAGAGAGTAAACACAAAGTCCGCCCTGCCCGACCGAGCCCGTGCGCCCCTCGCCGAGGACGTCTGCGATTCTTTAATTGCTTTTATTTGTCCTCTCCGCGGCAGATCCCCGAGAATGCCAACAGGGACGATTTCACTTGACATTTTGTGTGTTTTTTTTTTTTTTTTTTTTCTCTCTAAAAAAATTTTTCACACCGAAGCCGGACACGAGCGAGGAGATTAATTAGCCGCGTCCCCTTTCCTGTAGGCGAGATGATTTTTTTCCCGCCTCCGATTTACCCTTTAGCTGTAGAAAAAGTGATTAATTCGATGACAGCTTTAAGATCCCGGCTGAAGACTCGGCTTTCTTTTTTTTTTGTTCTTTTTTTTTTTTTTTTTTTTGTTCTTGGCGTTCACAAAGCAACATTTCTGAACAATGCCGGGAAAGCGTTTGCCGCTCAGGCTTTCTCGTCTATGGAATACATTATTTTGTTCAGCTGGTACCGCGGGATGATTGAAACATAAGTAATACAGATTGCATCCCCTCCCCCCCCCCGCCTGATCGCCGGAGCTGGGTGGCTGCGTTTTGACATTGGAGCTTTTTATAAAGCTGCCATCCACATACGGGCTTGTGGCTTGCTTGAGCGTTATGTTTTGAGTGAACAGATGCTGTCAGCATTTAAAGCAGAACTCTAGCCTGAAAAAACCCCCAAAAAACAAAAAAAAACAAAAAAACAGCCCTCCCTTGCAGTACTCCTTTTCTGCCACTAGATGTCCCTAGTACTAGATGAGCATGGGTTGTCCTAGACCTGCCCCCAGCCTGTGACTGGACAGTGAAAAGAGAAGCAGACGGCTGATGAGCTCATCTCTCTGTCACTCTGCTCTCTCCTCCTATCAGCATGCTCCTTGTCAGCACATGGACTCATTGGCTCCTTTGGCTGCTTCTTCTTCTTCTTCTCACACTCCTGTTCTGCTGTACAGGGCCTGCAAGAGGCTGACTCCAGGCCCGGCACTAAGGCACCGTTCACACCACTTGAAGCGATTTGTAAAATATTTCAGCCCACTGATGCAGTGCGGAATTTGCAGCGTTTTCTGTGCGAATTCCGCACCACATCACAATGGCACCCCGTTCATGCGAACCGCTGCGGGTGTGTATGTTAAGTTAACAACACCCCGAAATCGGTCAAAAAAAGGGTCCTGGACCTTTTTGGTGCGGGTGCGGTGCGAATAGAGCCATACAAAATGCGTGGCTCAAATCGCACCGCACAGAATTCGCATGTGATTTGTACAGGAAAGCGGTGTGGTTCCAGTACAAATCACATGCGATATACCGAACCGCACGTATGTGAACCCGGGCTCAATGCTTGACATGTATTGGCTCATATTATTATCCTATGGTGCAGCCTTCACTAAATGGCAGACCGCGGTCTGGATCCGGACCTACTGACAGTCCAGTCCGGACCATCAGCCCACCACCCTGCTGGGCTGGATACTCATTAAGCTGCAGTCATTGGTTATTTGGATTGCTGACGTCATAGCACCCAATGATGTCATGTGTGTGCCCCGCTCCCTGCAACACGCTTGTCCTGCCAGCTCCAGCTCCCGCCTGGATCTAATGGACTATACTGATCCATAGTGAGACTCTGATGGGGGAATCTGATGTATGGGGACACTCTGATGGGGAAATCTGATGTATGGGGACACTCTGATGGGGAAATCTGATGTATGGGGACACTCTGATGGGGACACCTGATGAAATGGGGACACTCTGATGGGGGAATCTGATGTACAGTTGCAAGAAAAAGTATGTGAACCCCTTGGGATTACGTGGAGTTTTGCATGAATTGGGCATAAAATGTGCTCTGAACGTTATCTAAATCACAACAATAGAAGAACACAGTCTGCTGAACATAATACTACACAAACATTAGATGTTGCCATGGTTTAATTGCACATAACATGTAAACACAGTGCAGGGAGGAAAAAGTATGTGAACCTTTGGACTTAATAACTGGTTGACACTCCTTTGGCAGCAATAACCTCAACCAAACGTTTCCTGTAGTTGCAGATCAGACCTGCACAACGATCTGGAGTCATTTTGGACCACTCCTCTTCACAAAACTGTTTCAGTGTAGCAATATTCTTGGGATGTCTGGTGTGAATCGCTCTCTTAAGGTCATGCCACAGCATTTCAATGGGGTTGAGGTCAGGACTCTGACTGGGCCACTCCAGAAGGCGTATTCTGTGCTGTTGCAGCCATTGTTTTGTTGAATGACTTGTATGCTTTGGGTCATTGCCCTGTTGCATCACCCATCCTATTATTTGCCAGTAGTGCTGTGGAACATCCAGGTGCTCTTTAGCAAACTTCAAACGTCCTGCAATCTTCTTTTTGGACAGCAATGGCTTCCTCCGTGGTGTCCTCCCATGTACTCCATTCTTGTTTAATGTTTTCCTTATTGTAGATGTGTCAACAAAAATGTTAGCATGTGCCAGAGATTTCTGTAGGTCTTTAGCTGACACTCTGCGATTCTTCTTTACCTCATGCAGCATTCTGCGCTGTGCTCTTGCAGTCATTTTTACAGGACGACCACGCCTAGGGAGAGTAGCAACAGTGCTAAACTTTCTCCATTTGTAGACAGTCTGTCTTACCGTGGACACATGAACATCAAGGCTCAAGGAGATACTTTTGTAACCCTTTCCAGCTTCATGCAAGTCAACAATTCTTGATGGTAGGTCTTCTGAGAGCTCTTTTCTGCGAGGCATGGTTCACATCAGACAGTGCTTCTTGAAACCAGTAAACCCAAAACAGGCGTGTGTTTTTTAAGGGCAGGACAGCTGTCAGCAACACATCCAATATCATCACACTGATTGAAGTCAAGGTTGGCTCACTCCTGGCTCCAATTAGCTCTGGGAGAAGTCATTAAGCTAGGGCCTCACATACTTTTTCCTCCCTGCGCTGTGAATGTTTACATGGTTTGTGCAATTAAACCATGGCAACATCTAATGTTTGTGTAGTATTATGTTCAGCAGACTGTGTTCTTCTATTGTTGTGACTTAGATGACGTTCAGAGCACATTTTATGCCCAATTCATGCAAAACTCCACGTAATCCCAAGGGGTTCACATACTTTTTCTTGCAACTGTATGGGGACACTCTGATGGGGACACCTGATGAAATGGGGCATTTTGACTTTGGCAGTTGATATATGGGAGCACTCTGATGGCGGGATTCTGATATTTGGGGGCACCCTGATGGGGACACCTGATGTAAGGGGACACCCTGATAGAGACACCTGATATGAGGGGGTCCTCTGATGGGGACACCTAACATATGGGGGTACTCTGTTGGGGACACCTGATATAAGGGGGTACAAACTGCAGGAGGAACCTCATGTATGGTGACACCTGATATATGTGGGCACTCCTACGGGGACACCTGATTTAAGGGGGTCCTCTGATGGGGACACCTAATATATGGGGGTACTCTGTTGGGGACATCTGATATAAGGGGGTACTCTGATGGGGGACACCTGATATAAGGGGGTACTCTGATGGGGGACACCTAATAAAAGGGTGTATTCTGATGGGGGACACCTAATAAAAGGGTGTATTCTGATGGGAACACCTGATATAAGGGGGTACTCTGATTAGGTCCCCTGATATATCAGGTGTCCCCATCAGAGTACCCCCTTATATCTGTTGTCCCCATCAGAGTGCCCTCTTATATCAGGTGTCCCCATCAGAGTACCCCTTATGAGGGGGCACTCTGATGGGGACAACAGATATAAGGGGGTACTCTGATGGGGACACCTGATATAAGGGGGCACTGTGATGAGGACACCTGATATAAGGGGGCACTCTGATGGGGACACCAAATAAGAGGGGGTACTCTGATGGGGACACCAGATATAAGGGGGTACTCTGATAAGGACACCAGATATAAGGGGGCACTCTGATGGGGACACCTGATATTGGGGGTACTCTGATGGGGATTCCTGTTATAAGGGGGTACTCTGATGTGGACACCAGATATAAGGGGGCTCTCTGATGGGGACACCTGATATAAGGGGGCTATCTGATGGGGACACCTGATATTGGGGGTACTCTGATGAGGATTCCTGTTATAAGGGGGTACTCTGATGGGAACTCCTGTTATAAGGGGGTACTCTGATGGTGACACCTTTTGCAAGGTGTTTCTATTTTCTTTTACTTGAAAAGAGAGTTTCAGTCCTCGGCTGGAAGGACATTTCAGTGACTGGACCTCCTCGAATTTTAATTCATTACCTCTGCTATAGTGTCTGTGCTTCTTTGGGGTGGAGTCTTGTCTTTTCAGTCCCTATATAATTCAATGGAGGCACCTGAAAAAATCCTGAAAAACACATGTAATGCACATTTTTTATGCGATTTCTGGCCTCTCCTAGTAATTAGCTAAAAGAAAAACGCTCAATCCTGCAAAAAAAAAAAAGTTACACATAAAATTACTTCAAAAACACTTGAAGAAGCTGAAGTGCTCCATTCACACCTGTGCGACCAAATGCACAAAAGACACATTTTGCTGCGAGTTTCGGAAATGCGCTGCAAACGTGTGCCGTGCTTACGTTGCCATTGATTGTCAGTGGCCCTCTATTCACAGGTAACAGGTGCGCATATGACGCATGTTTTGTTAAGCGGCAAATGCGTGGTAAAAAAATGCGCCACACTTTGGTCTAAAAATAAGATTTTGGAGCTCCTTTGGGGCGTTTGTCAAGCATTGGGCAGCCCATCCATGTGAAAGGGATGTTCTAGGTGCGATGTGCAGAAATGATTCAAAATGCGCAAAAAATTGCACGCTACGCTCGGGTGTGAACCCAGCCTCAGGCCTCATTTACACAGCTGTGAGGGTGGTAAGAATGGGCAGTTGAGCCACCGTGCCCAGGAATCTGCACATCCTGTCTGGTATTTGCATAGAAACGGTGGCATAGTTGGTTGGGGTGTAGCCCACACTGGGTACTGCCACTCCGGGGCTGTTGGCCACCAGACATTTTTTTTCTATTGCACTGTGCAGCTTCCAGACAGGCAGAAGCCGTGCTGCAGTTTAGCATCATAGGCACAGCGGCAGTTCAGAGCTAGGGGAGGCTTTTCCTCGAGTTTCAGTCAAATTACAGAACCAAAGGGAAGACTTCCCTCTCACTGAACTACCTACATCTGGTAAGTAGATCTGCACTAAAGGGGGGGGGGGGGGGGTCTGTACTGGAGGATTTTGGGATTTTACTGGGGTGGTCTGTACTGGAGGTGTTTGTACTGGGGGTTCTGTACCAGAGGAGTGTGGATTTGTACCAGGGGTCTGTACTAGAGGAGTTTGGGTTTGTACTGGGGGAGTTTGTACTGGGGGAGTCTGTACTAGAGGAGTTTGGATTTGTACCAGGATTCTGTACTAGAGTAGTTTGTACTGGGGGTGTCTGTACTGGAGGAGTTTGGATTTGTACCAGGGGTCTGTACTAGAGTAGTTTGTACTGGGGGTGTCTGTACTGGAGGAGTTTGGATTTGTACCAGGGGTCTGTACTAGAGGAGTTTTGGTTTGTACCGGCGGGTCTGTACTGGAGGCATTTGCGTTTGTACTGGGGGGTCTGTACTGGAGGAGTTTGAATTTGTACTGGGGGGGGGGGGAGTCTGTACTGGAGGAGTTTGGGTTTGTACTGGGGGGAGGTCTATGCTGGAGGAGTTTGGATTTGTACTGGGGGGTCTGTACTAGAGCAATTGTGTTTTTTACTGGGGGGTCTGTACTGGAGGAGTTTGGATTTGCACTGGGGGATCTGTACTGGAGGAGCCTGTGTTTGTACCGGGGGTCTGTATTGGAGAATTTTGTACTGGGGGAGTCTGTACTAGAGGAGTTTT